>NW_026853213.1:0-12040 GCF_026571515.1 Ruditapes philippinarum
TTCCGTATGTTCATTTTCAATATTCCGTATATTCATTTTCCATGTTCCGTATGTTCTTTTTTAGGTGCAGATAAAACAGCAATGAAACAATACATTCAATTAGTTCTGTTGTTCTGTATTTTTGGATAAGCTCTTGGCAGTGTATCTAATACAGTTTACCGAGGTTTATCAAAACAATCTGGACATTTTGAATCCAATGACAGGCGAAGACGAAATTTTGGAAGTGGGGATTGGAAAGATTTAAAGATCTTCATTGGTTTTTGACGAGCAATATAGTTAAGATGTAAAACAAATGATTTGAAAAATTTTTTTGATATTCAGAAGAAAAAAATACACAAACATATTTGTTCCCTACAAAATATTTAAAAAAATTCTGATTAAATATTACATGTTGTTTGTATCATCAGATGTCCCTGTTTATTATATACTTAAAAATGAAGTAAAGACAAATATTGATGACATAAAATGCCTTTTTTTCATTTTCCGTATTTTCAATGTTTTTTTCACTTTTTAAAAGCATATTGTCCGTATTTTCACTGGTATCATGCCGGAATACTTTCTTCTAAATTCAGCCAATATACAAAATATAAGTGACAGTCTTTTTAATTGTAATGTAAAAACGAGAAAAGTGTATATAATACACAGAACATCCAAGATGTTTCTATAATGTTTACATTGTGGTATGAAAATTATCATATTTCACTCGTGGCTACCGCCGCTCATGAATTTTTTATTTATTACCACTCGATGAATAAAAAATTATTGGGTTTATAGGAAAAAAAAACTTGAACATTCTCTATTTATTTCTTGTTCTTGATATTTCAATGAAACATCTCGGAAGTTTGAAATAATTAACGGATATAGAATGCAACGAATATACAGATACAAATGGTGAGTCCGTGGCAGAGAGGGCTTTGCTGTAGGTTCGAACTCCACCAGGGACTTTGTATTCATTCATGCTTCGATGGTTCTACGCAGGTGCCCGTTTGTGCCTGATATAATGCAAGGAGGAGCATCTGAAGTAGAAAGTTGCCATATGACCCCCTTTTTGTTGGTGCGACGTCACAATTTCAGACAATTTAAAACTATTTCAAAACGCTCAAAACAAACACTCCTACATTAACGATTCCACATCGCTTTGATATTGCATGTAATATGTGCGTCATCACATGGCAAATGTCTCAGGTATAACGAATATCAGACGTATTTATTATATCAAACACAATAATATAATATATGCGTTATTGTATTAAAACATACCGACAAGACAAGACTAGACAATCGCCGCCATAATACGTATATATAATGTTTAAAATATAATGATTTAGCAACTCATTTCTTACAATTTTATTTGCTATAAGATATATTGAGTGGTGCTCATTTTGGCCACAGAACTACACAATTCTGTCTTTCTTTTACACAATTCCTGCTTTGGTTTAAACATATTTTATTCAGATTAAGTAACAATGTCTGCGTTATTTTCACATTCCTTCTACTGGATACTAGCTTGTTAATAATTTCTAGAAAAGTAGTAAATAGTTTATACTCGGACCGACCATTATATATATATTATATTGTGTATTTGTTAATTTCAGGTTTTAGTTGTTTTAGCCCTTGGTTCACACGCCAGACCTCATGCTACTTGTTTAGCAACGATTCAAAGACTTGGAATGATGCTTTGGTAATCCGTACAGAAACAAATATTTCCTTTAAATACCTACACAAACATTTTACAATACGTTATATTTGGTTATTGTACTGTAGTTCTTTATCTATAATACAAGCACATCTGTAGATAATCGGGACGTTCTTATAATTTAATATACTATACACGACTGCTTTCATTTAATGAAGAAATCTCACATTTTCCTCTAAAAATGGGAGTTTGTTGTATTATAAATTCGTTAATATTCCTGACAGATTATATGACCGTATATAAACGGTTATTTGAAAATAAAACCCGAGCCGCTAGGAAAATATACTTAAATATAACTTATAATCTTAGTAGTTCTAAAATATGGCATTGACATGACAATAATGTTATGTGATACATTATGAAGTTCCGATTTTAAATTCAAGCAAAAGAAAATACGTTACTTGCATGAAATACTGCATAAAGACACGAACATGAACTATAATATGCATACATATCATATCGGAGAACTTGATATTTATAAAGTTACATAAATTAACATTCTATTGTTTTATAAAGTAGTGCAACTGACACGTCTGCAGAGAATATTCAAGGGAGATAACATATAAAGGAGCATCTTTATTATATTAAGGGAGACAACGTTCACTAGATATAATAATAAAAAAAAATCTTCTTAATGTATGTTTATTTTTATCATTCATGTGCTTAAAATAGTCAAAGTCTACATTAAAGACATTGTTTTTCAGGCTTCATGTAAAGACGAAGGGGGACGACTAGCTCAAATCATTGATTATGGTGAAAATATGTACGTGCGACTGTACGCAAGAATATTTTACCGTAAGAACGTAATTATGTTTCTTTAGTATCATACTTTAGACACAATAGACCTAAAACATGATTTTGTTTTCGAGAAGCGGCTTTCATGTATATGTTTTTTAATGTTCTAATTTGAACATGTAAGATCCTTATCACCAGAAAATAAATGTGAAACAATTTGAAGAAAGATAGCAAAATGTAAAAAGTGGTTACATTTTGTGAGCGTCTTATACCCATATCTAAAAATAATATCAAGAAAATAATACTAGAATTTAACATCGTTTTCAGATGACTTTTGGATTGGTTTATCATATGAAAGTAAATACCAAGGTTATAAAGACACATTGATATATAGTTTTTATCAAAACTAATACACAAAACCGTACGTTTATAAATACATACCATTTTATTTGTCTTAACTAGTCAGCAAAACATTTATCCTAACTAATTTAAAGATATGATTTAAAGATATGATTTATGGACACGCACGTTTTAATTAAATAAAATTGCATAGTTGTACTGTTTTTACAATCATACTACAAAATATTAATTATTCGCCCTTTTTGTTGATTCGACATCAAGCAAGAAAAAATGTTGAAGTAAAGCAGACGTTTTATCAAAACTACTGTCAAACTGTTCTACCTGTTTTCGTTTCTGTATCCGCCAATTAAGGCACTAAATACAGTTTGCGCTGTCGAGTACAAACCCCGGAAATACCACCATTTATAACCTTAAAGGTTTTATTTTGAAAAACAAAGTGGTAATAGTTAACATATATGCAATTTTCACGGAGTATTAGCCTAAGATATAAATTCTGAGACAATTCTGTGACACTTATATGGAACTAGATGATTAATACATGTCTTGTCCGGCAAAAACCCCAATTAATTCAGGTTTTTACAATGTTTGTCATGCTGTAATTTTAAACCGTTGCAACGTTTTTTTTGTGTCTGTAAATATTGACTTAAATTATACACACACCCGTTAACTGGTTGCAATTTGATCCGTTGGTTGCAGGCAGAAAGTTGTTCGCCTTCAATTTTTTGTTGCACAATATATCATGGAAATTTATGTTTATAAAAAATGACAAAAAAGAAGACCGTGCTTAACACTTATTTAAAACTGACATTTATATAGCAAGGTCTACCTGCATCAAGCTGTCCTACTTGTTACATGTTAACGGGTGTGAAAATAGGGGTGTAGTGAAAGGTAACCGTTATGTCACAGTCACCTCGTCGAAACTGCAAATTTTATTTTATTATGTTTTAAGACCCGTTTTGCGTGGGAGAGTAGCTTTAACGACAACGTATAGGATTTAGAATACGTTCAACAAAATCGTGGTTTCCGGTGAACTTTTTGTAGTCAAGGATTATTTTTAAAGAAATTTCCAAGAATTATTGAAAAATTCAGTAATGTCTAATTGGATCCTAATTGCTAATACAGTACTGCCTGTGGTGCGCTATATTGAATATCCCGTAGTATCACTCATAATGACAAAGCGTATCTTTCATTTTCAAGAAAAAGTTATTTTAACACCACGTTCTATTTTCTTTTTAATATAACCCTCTGTATAAATCACATATATTACTCCCTCAGAACAGGTTTTGACATTGTTGCAGATAAATCACGTGAAGCAGTTCCAAACAAAATTTTGAGTATTGCTCCAAAGTTCCATTAGTATAATAATTTGACAATGAATAATTAATTCCTTTCACGCACAATATTTATACTTAAAGATATTTGCCCCATATTAAGATTATATTCCAAAAGTTTTATAAAGAAATTCTCATAACATTTTCTATGAATAAACTTGTCGTGCATACTTAAATTAGAAAAGTCTTACTCAGATTTGTGTTTTAGAAGATGCAACAACAACAACAACAACAACAAGAAGAAGACACGTTATTTTGTATATATTAAATTGTTTGTAAAAATCTTTTGCGACTTGATGGATCTTATATGTTAATTTAACAGTCATGTTTTTGTATCTTGATTACTTTAACTTATATCATCTACAGCACTGTTTGTGTACGTAACTGTCACATCAAATAGACATTAAATTGAAAATTAGCACTTTTAATGTTAGATGTTTGTAAATTATTTTATTTTGGTAAAATATTTACAAGTATCAAAGTTACAAAATAGCTTGACATATTGACAGATGGAGTCAGTTAGTTCATTTTACAAAAACCAAAATATCAGTAACTTTCTATATATGATATGAAGATAATAAGTTATATAGCAGGTACATGTACGAAAGTTATACCACATTACATTAAACAAGGAAAAAGTTTAAACAAATACTATATTCCTTCATTCATTTCAATTATGTCTTGTTATAATCACATAATATATTATAAAATGTGATCGAATATTTAAATGAGTGCCATTATGTAATAATAATCGACATTACGCCGCCTGTCAATCAAGCTGGCAGGGGTTTTACATATAAGCCAATCGGCGATCGTTATCTGTGTCACGCTAAGATGTCTGAGAAGTCCGCCATTTTCCTTAGACAAGCTATTTGTATATGACAATGGTGCAGCAGTATTTATTTATATTGAAATTACTTTGATTTTTTTTGTCAATTTAAAGCTATTAAAGCAGTATATCTAAGTTACAAAATAGCTTGACACGTTGACAGATGGAGTCAGTTAGTTCATTTTACAAAAACCAAAATATCAGTAACTTTCTATATATGATATGAAGATAATAAGTTATATAGCAGGTACATGTACGAAAGTTATACCACATTGCATTAAACAAGGAAAAAGTTTAAACAATTACTCTATTCCTTTCTTCATTACAATTATGTCTTGTCATAATCACATAATATATTATAAAATGTGATCGAATATTTAAATGAGTGCCATTATGTATTAATAATCGACATTACGCCGCATGTCAATCAAGCTGGCAGGGGTTTTACATATAAGCCAATCGGCGATCGTTATCTGTGTCACGCTAAGATGTCTGAGAAGTCCGCCATTTTCCTGAGACAAGCTATTTGTATAAGACAATGGTGCAGCAGTATTTATTTATATTGAAATTATTTTGACTTTTTTTGTCAATTTAAAGCTATTAGAGCAGTATATCTAAGTTACAAAATAACTTGACACGTTGACAGATGGAGTCAGTTACTTCGTTTTACAAAAACAAAAATATCAGTAAATTTCTATATATGATATGAAGATAATAATTTATATAGCAGGTACATGTACGAAAGTTATACCACATTGCATTTAACAAGGAAAACGTTTAAACAAATACTATATTCCTTCCTTCATTACAATTATGTCTATTCATAATCACATAATATATTAAATATATTATAAGGTCTCAGAATATCCACATAATATGACATTTTTTGGTTTGTTTACAACATAGTGTCAATATAATGCTGCAGTAGAAAGAAGTACTTGCAAATAAAATGAGAAAATATGCAATAAATATTTTAGGTGAAATTATCCTACCTTAATATTTCTATTAAAGCTCAATGAATTAAGATTTAATATTGATTAAACACATCTGCTTCAATAACATCATATCTGATCACGGTTTTAATTGGAATAAGTATGCAAAACTTATTTTGAAGTGAATAATATTGCATTTTATCACGAGAATATCTAATGTACAAATATATATTTATCATATATCATACAATAAAATTACACAAGAGCATTTTTTCTCATTTAATTTTGACAATTTATGCACAAATGCATTACATATAAGTGATTTCGCACATAAAACCCCAAAAACATTTGTAAATGTTACTGTTTCATTGATTCGTAGGATTTATTTCATTTGTGAGTTTAAATTTCTTAATGTTTGATATTTGCTGATTATTTATTATTAAAAGATTAAATGTGAAGTTTTTCGTGTAACTTTTATGTAAACTGTATGTCTTGATCATATTTAGTATGTTGTAAATGTTCAAAGGCATTTATAGTGCAGGTTTTCAAATAAATGAAATGATATAAAAATTTTACTATAATTATATGTTCCGCTACATCAATTTTAACTATCTTTGAATTTGTATACTAAAATGACATTTTGTCAGTAACATTAAAGATCCTGTTACACAATTCTTTCATGGTTTTATTTCATAAAAATGATGCTCAAATTAAGATTTGTCAATATTGTACGTTCCAATAAGTGTTATTTATAAAGATATAATTCAATTTAACATTTCATGTAAATAAAGGGTGGTAATTAGAAATTTGTTTTTTATAAATTCTAAGTCAAATTTTCCAATAAGAAATGATAGCATGTAATTTATTGATTAAATATATTGTGCACAAATATTTGCAGTACACATTTTACATATTCTTCGATGTTTGAAAATTGTTTTATTTGCATAATTATATACATATATAATTTTTTGCAAGTTTGGTATACACACAGTAACTATATCAATCACAAAACATACAGGATGTTTAATGCGTGAATGCAGTTGTTTGTTACTTTTTTAAATATCATAAAACATTGAACTATTCAATAAAAGCATTAAAATGTTATATATACCAAATTAAATAAGGTAAATTCATTTGTCACTTAAGTGGCATGACAGTTACGCGTAAACGTCGGTACCGTCTTTTGTCTAAGGTTCTGAATGACCAGGTCACGTTAATTAGTGGGCGGAGCAATCTCTTCTCTGGCGTAATGTCAATAAAATCAGACAATATTTTTGTTTTGTCTGTTCAACTGTGATACCTTGATCCGTGCGTTCCTTAATATTAATATCTGTGAATCTTTAGGGATTCCATTTTATCTATTTTGTTGATGATTATTTTCGGAAGAAAATTACGACTTTACAGTCTTATTTCATAACGTCCAGGAATACGAACGATTCATATCCGATTCTTTAGTATCTGTTTAAAAATGCTATTTTACAAACATTACATGGTCTGTAATTCGTACAAACTTAACTCTAGAATTTATCCCTTTTGTAGTGGTTCAATAAGGACAAACCTAACAGGACCATGATATAGATTTCTATTATTTCAATGAAATTCTCAAGGTAATATTAAATACTTTTTTTGTTACATCTTAATATTTTCCTTAAATCACAACTTATAGAGCTTATAAGTTACAGAGGGAAACAGATACACTTTATAAAATATTAATAGTTTAATTTGAATAAAGTTTTACTACGTGTATTTGAGGTATCAATAATTCAATTTAAAACTATTATTATCAAATGTATATGGTTTATATTAAAATGATGTTAACTACTGCATATATTTTCATATACATGCGTCGTTGAATTAAATGTTTAGATAAGTGAAACAAACTATTTAGATATGTTCAAATGGATAACGTTATGTAACGAAGCCTTAGCATCTTCGTATATAAAATCTATACAATAACATAATATTATAAAAAACACTTTATTATTTGTAGTTTGTAGGCTTTGCTGTTAGATTTGTTTTAATTCTACAGATGGATTCAACGGAACTTAAACAATTAAACGACAATGGCCTAAATGACACGGCTAGTAAAGAATTAATTCTGAGGAAACAAAATGATGAAATGGAGGAAAGTTCAGGTACAGAAGTTGAAGAAAAAGTATGGTTGGAATCGAAGAAAGAAGAATTTGAGCAGGACCGCGGTGAATGGTCAAACAAAATAGAGTTTTTGTTGGCAATAACGGGTTACACAGTAGGTATGGGAAGCGTTTGGAGATTTCCCATTGTTTGCAGGTAAGATATGTACGGCGTTCAAGATATGTACGGCGTTCTCGTAATTGTAATTATCATATTGAAAATAAAATTAAACAGCATTATGATCACGTGTTATCTGTTTTACGGGCAAATATTTTCATACTGCTGTGTTGGTAAAAAAAATTCAACAAAACCGGTGACCATGTTAACCAACCGGGCATACGATAATTGATAATTGAAATCTTTCAAAGATAATAAAAAAAAATTTCAATTTTCTAACAACTGCATATGTTATCAATATAGATGACATGCGATGCAAAAGTTAGTATAAGCTTTTTGGATATGGAATGGTATTAGCTTGCAAATGTGATTTCTATCCTTGTCTTTCATATTTAAGTAAAGTAAGAACACTTACAAAATTTTGCTTCCAATTTGGGTACTTCATATGACACTTTTTTTGCGTTTACATATGTGCTTATTTCTGCCGAAAAAATTGCAATCGAACTTGTTTGTTCTCTGTCTGCTGTCTTCAGGCGAACTATCGGCGTAAAGATTTTTAAGCATATTCTCTCGCTTCCCTTGTTAACTTTGAATTTTATTAGGTTAACCTCAAAAGAATCTCAACCTTAAAATGTTTTATACGACCATGCAAGCTTACTCTTGTTTTTATTTTCTGCAGTCGGAACGGAGGAGGTGCCTTTTTAATTCCATTCTTTTTCTGCCTCATCACCTCCGGTGGACCTTTGTACTACTTAGAGGTTTGCCTTGGACAGTTTACAGGACAAAGTGCTGCACAAGCTTTTGAGTTTTGTTCATTGTTCAAAGGCAAGTTTACTTGGTAATAAATGTTTACCTTTATGTTAAGAGATACTGAGGAACTCGTGCAAGAGAAGTAGTGATATTGTGTAGCACCTCAATTTTTTCAGAAAAGATTTAGTAATTTCTACATGGTCGCCATGATTCAATCATTTTGATACAAAAATCTCTATAGATAAAGTAAAGAAATGAAAATGTACTTTTGTATTATTGTGTCAATACTTTTCCGTGCATTTAATCACATTAACTCATCATAAAGGGATTTTTAAAAGGTTTATCGACATTAAAATTAACTGTTCAAAAGTTAGTTTTATGCAGACTTTACTATTTATTTATCTGATAACAGGTTTAGGCATTCTACAAGTCATGTTGTCATTTACGGTGTTATGGTACGCGATCTGTGTTTTAGCCTGGGTTCTATACTTCTTGTACAGTTCTTTCCTACCCACACTTCCTTGGACAACATGTAATAACCCATGGAACACTGTTAACTGCACAGGTATTGTTTCGAATCGTTAATGTAAAACGACTGATAAAAAAATTGAACAAAGATTTGCATAAAAAATGTTGTTTTATATATATATTATTTTGTTTCTCAAATATTGATTAGACATAATATGATGACAAGCATGTTTGCAGATAATATTTCAAATTAAAGGACCATTGTTGAAACATTTTTTCCTGTAGAAGGAAAAAAAATGTCCGAACATCTATTAAAAGAAACTACGAAATTTGTTATTTTACCACCAGCCTATTATTGAAATATAAACTCTTGTGAACATTATTCGTAGGGGTGTGTTTTTATAATTTTGCTCTATGAAAACTTTTTGGAGCTGAGCGTCTTGAAAACTTAATAATATGAATGCATATTTTAGAAATTAATGGATTTTGTTTTATTTTAGTAATATGGGATACAGTTTCCAATAGATTTACAAGCACAAATACAGTCACAACAAACAGTTCATCCGTAAATGAAACTATTTTAACACAATCAAAATTATACAATTTGACAACCAACATGTTGATAGATCCATCTCAACTTCCTCAAACTAATATAACATCATCAGTCATGACATCCAGTTCTTCAGCCTACGAATTTTGGGAGTGAGTATATTTTATGTAAATGATCCCAACCACGTCATCGTTAATGAAACAACGTTAAAAATGGGCATGTGTTAACGTTTAAATAACATTGGGTCTATATTCGGAGTTGAAAGTTGAAACAACATTTAGTCTTAACGTTGATTAAAATTTTAAAAATTATTTGCTGGTATATAAATTTGTTATTACATTTTTCATGCAACACTCTCATTTGTGTTATTCATTAGATAATTGCATCTTAAATAAGTATCATTTGCTTACAATTATCAAATTGTGTTCCAATACATTGTTTTATCAAAATTTTGTATTTTGCATGTATATCAACTTCTAAAACACAGAGTGACTCTGCAGTTTATCATCAATTTATATCAAAAAGCTAATGGCAATATCAAATATACACAAAATCTTTTGTGAACCTAAAAAAAAACAACAGTTTTCTCACTCGTAGCTACGCCATTCGTGAGAATATTCTTTTTAAAGCTCACAAATTGAAATAAAATTTCATCTTACAAACAAAGAAAGAAAATTTTCTTTTAATTAAAAATATACGGAGCCCCTAAGGTGACATTCTCGACACTTTTCCCCCGGCATTTAATTCGTTTTTACGAAATATTAATTCGTATTTACGAAATATTAATTCGTTTTTACGAAATGTTATTTCGTAATTACGAAATATTATTTCGTTTTTTACGAAATATTAATTCGTATTTACGAAATATTATTTCGTAATTACGAAATGTTTTTTCGTAATTACGAAATATTATTTTGTTATTACGAAATGTTATTTCGTAATTACGAAATATTATTTCGTAATTACGAAATATTAATTCGTAAAAACGAAATGTTATTTCGTAATTACGAAATATTAATTCTTTTTTACGAAATCTTATTTAAGGTCATTTTGAGCTTGATAAAAAACCTATAAATCTCACAAATGGGTCATTTACATGCCTTGATCAACTTTGCAATTATAAGCCGAATGGTTCTCAAGTTATTATATTTAAGTGAACAGGGTTTTTGAGTGAGAAGTCATTCTCTATCCAAAATGGTCTTTGTTTCCCTATTGTCAAATACATGTTCCTATCAGCAATGTTTTAATGTTTGAGGCAATCTTTTACGACATGTATCTTTAAAACAGAAACATGCTATATTATTCCGTTCTTTTATCATATATATTAGTAAAACTAATGGGACAAGGGGGGGGGGGGGGTGTCCAGACTTTCACTAATCTAATCAATTTAAAATGAATATTTCTCACAATTTATTATTAGAAATGTCCGTGTTACGATTTGAAGCACAGGACCCCCATTTTAAGTAAACTTTCCTAGCGCGTGTACTATCACGGCTGTGGCTCAACGCTATTGACATGCGTTTATTTTAATTTATGTACAATAGTGTAAAGTTAAAAAACTTGGGGAGAACAAAAATCACTATTTATATTGCATGTACATGCCTTATATTAAGTCAGGAACTTAGTTTCGAGGCCTTATTTATAACTATTACCAAAACTCTTTGAAACGCTTGAAAAAATTAATTCGTTTTTACGAAATATTATTTCGTATTTACGAATTATTATTTCGTAATAACGAAATAACATTGCGTTTTTACGAATTAATATTTCGTATTTACGAATTAATATTTCGTAATCACGAAATAATATTTCGTAAAAACGAATTAATATTTCGTAATTACGAAATAATATTTCGTAAATACGAAATAATATTTCGTAAAAACGAATTAATATTTCGTTTTTACGAAATAATATTTCGTAATTACGAATTAATATTTCGTAAAAACGAATTAATATTTCGTAAAAACGAATTAATTTTTCGTAAAAACGAATTATTATTTCGTAATTACGAATTATTATTTCGTAAAAACGAATTAAATTCCGGGGAAAAAAGTGTGGAAAATGTCACCTTAGGGGCTCCGTAAAAATACAATGAAGATGCAGTTTAAATTTATTGTGCTACAAACTGTTTCTCACTCT
>NW_026853214.1:0-29436 GCF_026571515.1 Ruditapes philippinarum
ATATATTAGCATATGATAAACAAGATCAACAAGAAAAGATAATGTTCAATAAGCCTACATCATGTCTGTATTTTAAAATAACACATTACTGACTGTATTTTTAAATCACAATAAGATACCTCCAAAAATTTATTTGAAACAGAAATCATGTTTTCTGTTTGTTTTTGATTTGTATGTGTGTGTTTGAGTGTGATTTAATCTCTAGATTTCTGTGCATGTATAGGAATTATTGGACCACTAAAAAGTTTGCAAGGCCACCAAAATTTATCGGTCAGTGGTCCAGTCCCAGGTGACAGCCTAGCTAAAATGGTTTGTCTTTGACACTGCCTAAGCCTATACTAGAGAATCTGAATACTGGTCCATTAAAATAAATCCCACATGATGATTTGCAAAGAACAAAAATAGCACAAACAGTGACTGTCATACTTTAAGCACTAACCTGAATACATTGCCTTAATCTCAGTCATTGAATTTAAGATTTTTGAATAAACTTGTCCGAATTCCAGTTTTGAATTTATTCTACTATATATTTAACTTAACCCATTACTTCATATACACGCCTTTTAACGCCTTTTTCACCCCCCCCCTTTTTGTTGTCTCAAATGATGAAAAAATGCCGTATTTAGGCCCCAAACACTTGTTTTTGTTTGAGAAATGTTGTTAAAAAAAGTGACCTCTTTTTCGGCGCGGCCCCCCAACCAAAAGATACATCAGGGGGTTGCCAGAAGGGGGATGTGCCCCCTTCTGTTTGGGGGGTTTGAAGGGGGGCGGAGTCCCCCTCATCGCCAAGAAAAATTTTGGACTTGTGAGAGGCTGTAAATGACCCCAGATTGATCATAAGGTAACGTGTAACCAACGCTGAAAAGCATTTGACTCTATCTCAATCCATTGAGAAAGTGCAGCACTTTGAAATCAATTTTGATGGAAAAAATCAACGCAAAATAGTGATTTTTGGCAATTTTGAGATGTCCCCTCGTTGCCATGGTAACAGAAAATTTAAGCCTGAGCATGTTGTTGCAAGTGCAATGGTCCAGTCAACATTTGTGCCAAGTTTGATTAGTGTTGAAGCAGTTTTTATAGTATTATAGCAATTTGAACTTGTAACGGGAGACTTTTCAATGAAAACAGCCATTTTTCACAAAATGCTCATGAAGTAATGGGTTAATGAAAAAAATAAAAAAATCTACAAAACAACAATTTTTCTTCAAATTTATATGACAGGCCAAGTTTAAACATGAAAAAACGCGATTTAGGGTAATTTCAAGTATTTTTATCATTTTCAGTTAACCCATTACTTCATATACACGCCTTTTAACGCCTTTTTCACCCCCCCCCCTTTTGTTGTCTCAAATGATGAAAAAATGCCGTATTTAGGCCCCAAACACTTGTTTTTGTTTGAGAAATGTTGTTAAAAAAAGTGACCTCTTTTTCGGCGCGGCCCCCCAACCAAAAGATACATCAGGGGGTTGCCAGAAGGGGGATGTGCCCCCTTC
This sequence comes from Ruditapes philippinarum, assembly GCF_026571515.1. Classification (NCBI taxonomy): domain Eukaryota; kingdom Metazoa; phylum Mollusca; class Bivalvia; order Venerida; family Veneridae; genus Ruditapes; species Ruditapes philippinarum. The sequence goes on from NW_026853214.1 coordinate 1,494, forward strand.
TGTTTGGGGGGTTTGAAGGGGGGCGGAGTCCCCCTCATCGCCAAGAAAAATTTTGGACTTGTGAGAGGCTGTAAATGACCCCAGATTGATCATAAGGTAACGTGTAACCAACGCTGAAAAGCATTTGACTCTATCTCAATCCATTGAGAAAGTGCAGCACTTTGAAATCAATTTTGATGGAAAAAATCAACGCAAAATAGTGATTTTTGGCAATTTTGAGATGTCCCCTCGTTGCCATGGTAACAGAAAACTTAAGCCTGAGCATGTTGTTGCAAGTGCAATGGTCCAGTCAACATTTGTGCCAAGTTTGATTAGTGTTGAAGCAGTTTTTATAGTATTATAGCAATTTGAACTTGTAACGGGAGACTTTTCAATGAAAACAGCCATTTTTCACAAAATGCTCATGAAGTAATGGGTTAATTCTCTTAAAATTTACACTGGTCATGGGCCACCGGGCCAGTGCTTAATTCGATGACTGTAATCTGTTATTGTATTAGGGGGCAGGACGTGTAGTGGTTGAACACGCTTGAACAAGATATTTTTGTGGCCCCACTTTAGTGGCGAACATTTAGATTTACCCTTGTCCGTCTGTTCTCTTTTGTGTCGAATGTAACTCAAAAAGTATTTGACCTAGAGTCATGAAACTTTACAGGAATGTTGATCAGCATGTGTAGTTGTGCACCTGGGTATTTTTGTCTGGATTTATATAGTATTTTTAGAGTTATTGCCCTTGACTTAGTAAAATTTTTGCAATTTTCAACTTGTCGCATGTAAATCAAAAAGGATTTGACCTAGTCATTAAGCCTTACGGGAAGGTCGGTCAGCATATGACTAGTTGTGTACCTTGGGTTCCGCTTGTGGATTTATCCCGTATTTGTAGAGTTATTTCCCTTGACTTTGTAAAAACCGTTTCATTATGTTGTGTTATTTGTTGCTTGAGTTAGAATCAACCAACTTTACAGAAATAATGATCAACATCACTAAATTACAGGAATAATAATAAAAAAATACACAGTATATTTTCACAAGTTTGCCTTTTTTGGTGAACTTCAAAACTTACATATGTGAATAAATGAGCATAAAAACTGCCCTGGATTTTCACTTACCAAATTTCAAAATATGTACATGACCAGTTTATAACTTCAATAGCTTTGTATAACCAAAAGCTACAAATCTGAGGCCCAGAACAGAGTGTGTCATAAACACTTCCTTCATGAATGGCCATTTAAAAAGAAAATCAAATAACATACAAACCCACTTACCTGAAAATATATGTGAGAGTTTTGTAAATATTTAAGACACAGAAACCATTTTGTCAAGTTTGCAATGATTTTACTCGCTTGAACCAAGTGTGCATTCACTTCACGTCCTGCCAAGTGATTTGTATTTATTTCGTATTCAAATATCTTGGTATATTTCCATATGTAGAGAAATGTATTTGTTTGATTTCAGATAAGAATTGGTACTACAAGGCCACAAAGGGAGGAGTTCAACTTACTCGTGGATGATGTTCAAAGCTGAGGAGAGTGAGAGCTTAAATCTATAAAACGGGTCAAAAACTTTTGATATAGAAACTGTCATAAATTCTTCAGTTAATTGAAAGAGGGCAAGTTGTACAAAATGCCATGGAGCTAAATATACATGGAGAAGAAACTGTGATGTCACACAGTTAAATTCAGTATTGTGTTCAGAATTGTGGCAGAATTGTGTTCTTATAAGTTATCATATGTCGGGGATTTTCAGAGATTTGATGCATCCTGGGTAAAAATAGCCAAAACACCGTCATATTGAATTCCCGGAGGAAGATGAAACATTTTTTTGCTTAAATAAGAAGCAATAGTTATTTATTGTAAAAGGTACTATACACACTTTTCTATACAAATATTTCTCTGATGAAAATCTATGTAGGGGTATGTTAACAATAATTCATGGATATCGTCCAAGTTTAACGAGAGTGCGAAAATTGGAGACTATCGGGAAAACCCAATTATCACCGAAGCCTGCAAAGGATTGTGGGTCTGAATCTGACTATTATCTATTTTTAGAGCTTCCTATCTGTTGTGTGTATATATCTGTGAAAATGCAAAGAAGTCGTTGGATTACCAAAGATCAACATTTCATTTGATTACCAGAGATCAACAATTCACTGGTTACTGAGATTCTCTGTATGAAAGATTTGATGACAAGAAAATTATTAAACCGGCAAAAATTGGATCTTACAGCAAGGATTTACTCATTTCAGAAGACAGCAATAGAAAATGTAGGAGTTGCATGTAATACTGGAGGTTTCTTGCGTCATGTTTTGTACTGTTTCAGTGACATTTCTTAGACTGTTTAAGTGATGTCCCTCATTCAATCAGTTAAGAAAATGATGAAAAGCAAATTAAAATCTAGGAGTGACCTAGTCAAGTATTATAATGTTTTAACTTTTAGTGCTAAATTCAAAGAGGTGTCACATGTTACACTATTTTAAAAAAGGAATCTTAAGTCAAGTGTTATTGCCAAAGCTCATTGCATTCCAGTAACTACAATGATATATCTAAAGAAGTGTGTCTAAACAATACAAAAACAATTAAACTGTAAGGAAAATACTTTGTTTCATATGCAATCATGCTTTTTATTAAATTTAATAGTTTGCTTATGACTGATGTTGAACTGCTTGTCATTTAACTGGATTTAAAAGTGCACATTTTAGTTCACATCAGTACAATGTGCTTATGTGATGTAATGTGATTGCCCTGTGTCCAATGGCATCTTGTATTGTCAGCAATTTCTTGTAATGATATCTTCTACAAAACTGATTATTTGATTTTAATCATAATGATCCTTTGGTGGCCCTAGTAACAGTAATTCAGCTGTGGTCCAGTCATACGGGCAGTTGCTAGGAATTTCCAGTACAATGCAATCCTAGGCTATTCCAGCCATTCCTTAGATCATGGAAATACCAGGAACGTCTGGGATATCCAAGTTCTTTGAAATGCCAAGGAATTACTAGAAAAAATGTTCCAAATACCGTGGGCAAGTCATTCTCAGTCATTCCTAAGATTATAAAAATACCAGGAGTTACTGGTATTATCATAGGTCTTTGAAATGCCTTGAAATGCCTGGGATGGACTAGAAAAATGTTCCAAATACCGTGGGCAGGTCATTCTCAGTAATTAGGATATCCAGTACAAGTCAATCTAAGGCATTCCTGGATTCACATTTTTTTTCTAGTTATTACCAGTAGTTTTCAGTCGTTCCAATTACCGCCAGTCAGTAACTGGAAATTCCTCAGATTTCCTTGCATTTCCTAGGAATTATCCCTGTAAATATTCCTGGGATTTCCCAGTAAAATCCTGGTAAATTACCAGTAATTTCTGCAAGGGCTGTATGTGTACAACTCACCGGTGTGGGGTGTAAATTTACTTTCAAACTGAGTCATGCCGTCCAGAGGCAGCAAAAGAAATCACATGAACAAACCCTGTCGTCTTCTCTTTTTTTTTTTTTAAACTCATGAGCCAGATAGTTTGTCTCTACAATGTGAAGGTTGTAGTTTACAATGCCTGCGACAGAGTTGAAACTCAGACACTAGCTGTTGTATTTTATAAATTATACTGCTTGCGGTAACGTAATTTCAAACCAAAACAAAATTTCTACAGCATTCTTTTCTTCAATTTTCTTTCAAAAGGAAGCTTTGCAAAATACTATACAATAGTATATAACTTTGATTTCAAAATTACTGTTAGCTGTTTTAGTACCGCGAAAATAGGAACTTTCACTGTAAATGAAAGAAAGCATGTTTGACAGACAAGTTAAATGGTATGAAAAGACATTATGAAGTCCTACATATTATTATTATTATTGTAAAACAAAATTTTTTTTTTTTTGTGTCTTGAGAGTGACTCACTCTTTCCAAAAAAACAACAGGGAGTAAAGACACTAGCTCTAAAATTTATCTGTTGCTCTATAGTTAAATCTAGTCAGCATTAGACATCAGCATGTATTAATATAAAATTTCTGATATTTGGAGGATCAAATTGAGAATAGATATCTTATTTATGGCAATTGTTCAAAAATAATTATGTCCCCTCATTTTCTCATTATGTACACTTTTTTAAACGATTCTTTATAGCTGACATATGCATGAATCACTTATGTCCACTTTTAACAGTTCTTGTATATCTTGTTTTTTTTGTTTTGTTTAAGCTAGACTTTAAAGCCCCATGTATTTCTTAAGAATTCTGTATCGAAAGGGTTTTACCTCTTGACACCAAATGTCAAAATATTTAGCCTTTGTATATTGTTTTTTACTAATAAACCCCAGTCGTTTCTGTATCATTAGTACCTTCAGTACTTTGATTATGGAAATTTGATAGTCTGCAATATAACGTAAATGATATACACTAGACAGCTAGGCCTTTAGAATATAAAAGATATCACCATCAAAGAAGAAATAAAATAACTTTTTTAAAATGTTATCCAATCTTTTAATGCTTTTAAAATGTAAGCACTATTTGGTGTAACGTCTTGTAGGCGTTACAAGAATTATGTGGTGTTTTTCAACATTTTGACCATTTTAGAAGAGAAATACTATGATTTCTTTTTCGTTTTTGTTCATAACAATGTCATTGGATAAGATTTTTGTACTTAACATTTTTGCTCATTACAAACGCATATATGGCCTTTAATCTCAAAGTTCAAAAGATCCAGAGGCTTATTGTGAGATTTTTGACAGTTCAATATGTCTGTTGTTCGTCTTAACAATTTCTAATGTTAAATACATTAAAAAGTGTCCAAAACTATAAGTCCACACAGTAATCAAACTGGTTGCCTAATGAAACTAAAAGGGCAATGCTTTTGAGTTCATGAAAAGTTAGGGGATTTGGTGATTTGTAAGAAATCTATGTACATACATAATATGTGTCAATGTAATAGAAATTCCATGTACATGTACATTTATTTTCAGATGTGAACAGTTGTTAACAGTATTATATTAGCTCAAATAAATGCAACAGTTTTTTGAAAGTTTTTTTGCAGTTATTTATGAGGTCATATAAAGGCTTCAGTAGTTTTTTGAAAGTTTTTTAATGATGTCATATAAATGGTTGAAAATGCAAACACAATTTTTTGGCAGTTATTTATGAGGTCATATATATGTTGGAAATGCTATCTCCATATTTGGAGGCAGTTTTATGATGTCATCTCATTTACATATTTCGGCTGATTTCAATGCTTTTTCAATGCTAAATAACTGCATTTTAAATGCATTTTAACTGCATTTTAAATGCTTTCTACATAATCACATTTGTCAAGGAAAACTGCTTAATAAATGGTTAAAACTGGTCAGAAAAACAATGCTAAATAACTGCAAGTTAAATGCCTTTCCTTTTCCTAAGGGTATGAGGTCAGGCATTGCTTTCTTGATCCCCAAATTTCAACGTCAACATTCTTGAAATAGACATTAAAATATTACCATTTACGGAGGTTGAAATAAATTTATTTTCTTAATTTTAAAATAAACATGCACTTATTGTTGATAAAAAAGTGACTGACAACCACTGAACAAAGAAATACTAAATTAAGCATTTTCTAGGCCGTCCGGGTTTGGTGGTTGTCCGGTTTTGGTGGTCCCCAACCAGTAAATGGCCCTGAATCCAGTGGCATAGCGCGGCCAAAAGTAATTATCACTGATTATACACCTTGGGGTGGGTTAAGGGAGGGTGTGTCCCCCTCCCTTTGTAAACGGTAGGGGGTTCGTTCTTCCACCGAGAAAATTTGGATTTATAGATGCAAAATAACGCAATCTGGAGACATTTGACAACATATTTAATTCCCTTCTTATCTAATAAATAGAGAGGATATTGAAAGAGTGTAAGTTTATCCTGTTTTCTCGTATTATCGTGGGGGTAAGGACTAAACTTGGTTGGATAATTTTTATAAAACATTTTGGTGTTCGCAACAGATACCTACTTTACAAAATACCACACAGCTTTTCCATTTATTATCCGATTTTGGAAATTTAAATTATATTTTGAAGAAAATATACTTGTTTAATTCAAATATCTAATTTATTTTTTAAAGGTACAGATAATCTGTCCGCAACGACGATTAAAAAATTTGAATTAAAAAATTAACTTGATGAAATCCGCGGTAAATATACATTTTTATTATATAAAAAGAAGGTATTTGAAATTTATAACAGGGCTCAAGCTAGGTTCAAAATTTAGGGAGAAGTCACTTCTCCCTCCAGCTGATTTAGGGAGAAGTGGGGAGACTTTAGGGGGAAGTGAGGAGATTCATTTATCGATGTTTGTTGTATGTTATAGCAATTGTGTATACTCACTGTACATATCTTATTAAATGAATTGGATTTGTGTTACAACAGAATATTCAATTTTAATTTAAAACAGAGACATAGATAGCTATTATTATAACTATTGTTATCTATGTCTCTGTTTAAAAGTAGAGTTTGAAACAAGTAATGAGAATGAGTATCATGTAATGCAACCATTGCATTAAATGAAGATAAAAAAGCCATAGTTGATTCCTATCATGGATCATATCATGGGTGGATTAACAGTTATTCCCTTCTGATTTACTATTAAAAAGCTTGCGCCGGACATTATATTCATATTCACTTATGTTGTAAAGAAAATAAAAGTAGATAACGAAAGAAACGATCTTTAATAATTTCACTTCATTTTGTAATAAATACAGTGTAATACGCCGTTAATTTTATCAAATTTAACTCGTCGACAAAAAAGGTTATCATAACTTTCATTTAAAACAGGGTTTTACATCTCTTTGAAATTTAAGGGGTCCAGTGGATGCACAGCCTAGAAAAGTAGGGGTCCAGGCCTGAATTTTAGAGGTCCAAAATTATTTTCACTATAAAAGACTATGAAGACCACTCTATTTTGCTTAAAATCATTTATTTACCCTGTTAGAGATATGCATGTATATTAGAAATATATATGCATGTATATAAGAAGTATATGATTTCAATATCTTTTATCATTAGGTTTTTTATAGCCCTTTAGTAGCCCTTTGTGCTATTTCCAAGGCTTATGTGTCTTTGAGTGGCTGGAATGTCAAGTTTTAGTAGCATATTATGTTATTGATAAGGTGATTACACCAACAGACTGAAAATTTGTACTGATCTATTTGTAAATATTTTAGCTGAACTAGTAAACACACAATATATAACTTTACAGACCAGTCAGCTAAATATGTTGCGTTTTTAAAAATATCATATAACAAAAGGCTGACGAAAACGCTTTTGCACCTCCTCATAAGCTGGGACATACTTGATGTCCCAGTCAAAAGTTAAGTTCGCCGAAACCATTATATTTATAACACCAACGATAATATCATACCCAGTGACTTAATTTCTATAACACTATGAAAATAAGTTTGCAAAAAGCACTGCCTTTTTTATTATCGCCGTTCATGTACAAAATACATTCGCATCGACATTGGATACGCTAACCAATAGTAATTGCTTGTTATAAATAGTCCTTCTAAATATAGCAACAGAAAAACCAAAAACAGCTACCTAAAATAGATTTTACGGTAAACGTCATCAGTTACTGTAGCTTGCACGATAAACGTCATCAGTTTCTGCAGCGGGCACTTGCAAATAGCATGCGCAGTAGATTTCAATTATGTTAACTTCCGAAATAAACAATGCAAGCATTTTCTGCTCGCTGTATTAGATTTAAATGGAATTTTGTGAGCTTTGAGAAGAAAGAGATAAAATCATGTCGGGCCATAAACAATAATATCTATTGTCTAGGATTATTTTTGTGCGTACACTTGGACGCAAGTGGATAACTTATATGCGTACATGTCAAAATTTATGCGTATAGGGACGCAAAATTCTGCGTCCCGTAAAACCCTGTTTAAAATTACCGTTACAGTTATATCTCGAGCGGTCCTCTTTATTCTGACAATCATTCGATAGTGAAAATTTAATTGACATTTGATCCGTCCATCATAAATAATTGTTACAGGTAGTTCTATGTTAGCGATTTAATGATTGGTTAACCCTTTACCCCATATATACGCGAAACAACGCACTTTCGACCCCCCCCCCCCTTTTTAGGCCTCAAAGAGTGAAAAAATGTCCTATTTGGGCCCCAAACACATGTTTTCGTTTGAGAAATGTGGCTTAAAAAATTGAGCACTTTTTCGGCGCCACCCCCCCATCCAAAAGATACATCAGGGGGTTGCCAGAAGAGGGATGTGCCCCATTCTGTTAGGGGGGTTTGAAGGGGGGCGGAGTCCCCCTCATCGCCAAGAAAATTTTGGACTTGTGAGAGGCTAAAAATGACCCCAGGTCGATCATAATGTAACGTGTAACCAACGCTGAAAAGCCTTTGACTCTATCTCAATCCCTTGAGAAGTTGCAGCACTTTGAAATAAATTTTGATGGAAAAAATCGAGGCAAAATAGTGATTTAGGGCAATTTTGAGATGCCCCCTTGTTGCCATGGTAACAGGAAATTTAAGACTGAGCATGTCGTTACAAAGGCAATGGTCCAGTCAACATTTGTGCCAAGTTTGATTAGTATTGAAGCATTTTTCATAGTTTCATAGCAGTTTGAACTTGTAACAGGAGGCTTTTCAGTGAAAACGGCCATTTTCCACAATATGCTCATGGGGGAAAGGGTTAAATAATGTCGCCTCGATTAAAACGTGAAATACGATTGGTTTCTCGCACGTATCGGTAATCTCGCCGTGGGCGGAGTCTAATTGTTCCTCGAGAGTCTGTTATTTAGACTTTTATGACATGTGGGTAAACAAACAGATTAATGATATTTCGCGTTGATTGAGATGCATGACAGTCCCTTTTTCCGGCGGCGAGGGTAAACAAAGCAAACACACACAACATGTTATTCACAGTTATTGTTGGTAATTTTCAATAATGGATTAATAAAATCGGGCGACTTCATCTTCGCTTTCATGTAGGATGTCGCCGAAGTCAGGCGGAATTTGGCGACTATTTTGCCCGAATCGCCCACTAGCTCGAGCCCTGTATAATTACGGTTCCATTCAAAATAAAAAAGAAGCCGATGTTAGTTATTCACAGATGATCAAAGATGCAATATTTAAGATTTATTGGGTTATGTAGTCAAGTTTATTAACGCACCATTGTTTACGGGTAATGTATTGAGGCCTTTACAATTCGCTCCACACGTGAAGAAAATTTATTCATTTTTTAGTACAAAATATTGCCGAGATTGTCAATATTGCCATATTCATAGAATATTTCAATTTCATTCATTAATTATATCATTATTATTTTTTTGTAAATCTGTTTTCAAATGTCGGTGCAGTGAAGTAGACAATCATCGTAACAGTAAAGTACTCTCGTGTGGCTGTCTCTATTCCGGCCTTTTTAATGTCACTCGTATATTTTAATCTGTATATATTTTAATTATTCTTTTAATTTGAATGCCTGTAGAAAGATATATCTGAAACTTTGTAATGTAACGCTAGAAAAACAATAAAAATCTTAACAGTTTGAGTCAGTATTTTGCGAAATAAAAGTAACTTTTGATTATTTTTTACACATCACTTAAATTTCTTTCAAGTTTAATTACTTTTGAAGGAGGGTAATTACCAGGTAACAAGCGATAATTGAAAACATTTATTTTCAGTTTTTCATTACCAGGTTACATGTGATAATTGCAACATTCAATCTTCAAAAACAAATAGAATGTGAATGTATATTTTGTATGTGCGCGGTCTTAACTACAGTCCATGGTATGTGTGATAAGAAAATGATTCTGAAGAGGATATATATATATAGTCAATGTAAATCTATTTTATTTATTAACATTTATAAATGAAACTGAAAATAAACAACTTAATTTGTTTAGTCATTTCTTTGAAAAATAATGAAAATAAATATATGAAAAATAAATCATTTGACGTCAATTGTGAAGGATAACTATGAAAAAAATCTGTTTCAAAATAAAAAATAATATTATAAAACAGCTGTTCTGTATGACAATAAAAAATTCTTCCTTGCCAATCTAATGAATTCATCTATATATGAATGCTTGTCTAGAATAATCTTAAAATATATTTGATACACTAATTAGTAAAATATTTGCTATATTTATACTAATATACAGGTAATCAAATAAAAAATGTACAAATTATTTGGAGAAAAATCACAAAAATAAAGACACATTTCAAACATGAATTTCTTTAAAAGTATTTTAGCAATCAAGAAACATTTTTTTGCAATGCCACCATTAAACCATGTAAAAAATAATTATCTTAATCTGAAACGCGGTAATAATTTATGCTTAAAGTAAAAGAGCGTCAAAATGTAGAGAGAATGCTTAAACAATAGGCGAATATTTTTTAAATTAGGTACTTTTTAACTAAGGGTTGCAGCGTTCTATCGGCATATTTTCATATATATATACTTTAGCGACACAAAATAATACTGTATCAATACATTCATATGTGCATAATTTTTCACAAAACTGCAATAACACCACATACTCTAGTGAAAATCTGTCATATTTCGCACTCCGCGCGTTCCGCCATCTCGTTCTGTCCACCTTTATCCGATTCCGTGCATGCGCGCGATGGGACTTTAAGCTAAACGAAAGTGTCTGATCCTTGTAATATAAATCCGTGATTCTACACACCAGTTCAAATCATTAGTGCAACTCCTAATTAAGTGTTAAATGGCTTTGCTCTGTAATTTTTAGCTCGACTATTCGATAAGAATAAGTAGAGCTATTGCAGTCACCCGAGCGTCGGCGTCGGCATCGGCGTAACCACTTATGTTAAAGTTTTTGTAATAGTTCAAATATTTTCAAAGTCCATAGACATATGGCTTTGAAACTTTGCACACTTGTTCACCATCATGACCCCAACCTGTAAACAGGAGGAGGTAACTCTATCAAGCATTTTGACAGAATTATGCCCCTTTTTCGACTTAGAATTTACGTTAAAGTTTTTGTAATAGTTCAAATATTTTCAAAGTCCATTGACATATGGCTTTGAAACTTTGCACACTTGTTCACCATCATGACCCCAACCTGTAAACAGGAGGAGGTAACTCTATCAAGCATTTTGACAGAATTATGCCCCTTTTTCAACTTAGAATTTACGTTAAAGTTTTTGTAATAGTTCAAATATTTTCAAAGTCCATTGACATATGGCTTTGAAACTTTACACACTTGTTCACCATCATGACCCCAACCTGGAAACAGGAGGAGGTAACTCTATCAAGCATTTTGACAGAATTATGCCCCTTTTTCGACTTAGAATTTACGTTAAAGTTTTTGTAATAGTTCAAATATTTTCAAAGTCCATTGACATATGGCTTTGAAACTTTGCACACTTGTTCACCATCATGACCCCAACCTGTAAACAGGAGGAGGTAACTCTATCAAGCATTTTGACAGAATTATGCCCCTTTTTCGACTTAGAATTTACGTTTAAGTTTTTGTAATAGTTCAAATATTTTCAAAGTCCATTGACATATGGCTTTGAAACTTTGCACACTTGTTCACCATCATGACCCCAACCTGTAAACAGGAGGAGGTAACTCTATCAAGCATTTTTTTTTACTATCAAGCACTAAGAATAGTCGAGCGTTGCTGTACTACCGACAGCTCTTGTTTAGCTCACCTGTCACTTTGTGACAGGGTGAGCTTTTGTGATCGCTTTTCGTCCGGCGTCCGTCCGTCCGCGTCCGTAAACTTTTACTCTAAATGACATCTCCTCATAAACCACTGAGCCAATTTCATCCAAACTTTACAGGAATGCTCCTTTGGTGGTCACCTTTGAAAATTGTTCAAAGAATTTAATTCCATGCAGAACTCTGGTTGCCATGGCAACCAAAAGAAAAAACTTTAAATATCATCTTCTATGAAACCAAAAGAGCTAGAGCTTAGATATTTGGCATGAAACATCTTCTAGTGAGTGTCTACCAAGTTTGTTCAAATAAAAGCCCTGGGGTCAAAATTGGCCCCGCCCCAGGGGGTCATTGATTTTTCCTATATGCATATAGTAAAAACTTTAAAAAATCTTCTTTTAAAGAACCCAAAGAGCTAGAGCTAAGATATTTGGCATGAAACATGTTCTAATAGATGTCTACCAAGTTTTTCAAATAAGAGCCCTGGGGTCAAAATTGGCCCTGCCCCAGGGGGTCATTGATTTTCCCTATATGAATATAGTAAAAACTTAAAAATCTTCTTTTAAAGAATCCAAAGAGCTAGAGCTAAGATATTTAGCATGAAACATGTTCTAATGGGTGTCTACCAAGTTTGTTCAAATAAAAGCCCTGGGGTCAAAATTGGCCCCGCCCCGGGGGGTCATTGATTTTCCCTATATGCATATAGTAAAAACTTAAAAATCTTCTTTTAAAGAACCCAAAGAGCTAGAGCTAAGATATTTGGCATGAAACATGTTCTAATGAATGTCTACCAAGTTTGTTCAACTAAGAGCCCTGGGGTCAAAATTGGCCCCACCCCGGGGGACATTGATTTTCCTTATATGTGTATAGCAAAACTTAAAAATCTACTTGGAAATAACCCGAATAGCTAGAGTTTAGATATTAAGCATGAAACATCTTCTAGTAAGTGTCTACAAAGATTGTTCAAATAAAAGCCCTGGGGTGAAAACTGGCCCTGCCCCAGGCCCTGTCATTGTTTTTAGATACTAGTATATGTGTAAAGAAAAAACTTAAAAAATCTTTTTTTTAAAAACCCCAACAAGCAAGACCTTAGATGTTTAGCATGAAACATCTTCTAATTGGTGTCTACCAAGTTTATTCAAATAAAAGCCCTGGGGTTTAAACTTGCCCCGCTTCGGGGGGCCTATATACAGGTGAGCGACTTCTGGGCCATCATGACCCTCTTGTTTGTGTTTTAATATCAGCTTAGGAGGCCATAATCAAATTTTAAGGATCATATTGACGCCTCTTTGGTACCAAATGATTTGGTTTGTTCTAAAAATAGTTTGAACTCAATTATGTGTTGTTGTTGACATTATCCCTCTTAAATATATTAAGTTTATGTTTACTTATTACTTATATGAGCATTTAGCAATGAATACTACAGTTTTCCATTGCAGGGACACATGCTTTTTTTGTTTTGTTGTCAAAAATAAAAAGTGATAATGATAAACAATGTTTCATTATTGGTTTTTAATTGGAGTTCATAATTATGATTTGTATCTATTTGTGAAACAAATATTTTGAGCTGTATTGTACATATAGTAGTGTGAGACCGTCATTTGAAGCGCATTGCGTCAGAGACCTGCCACGGGTTTCTGCAACATGGAAAAAAAACTAGAAAATTGATGATTTTGGAGAAAAACTGATAAATTTAATGTTTTTTCCCTGGATTTTATGATAATTTCCACAAATATTTTGTTTTTATCTGTTTTTGTCGCATTTCTTTAGTTATTTTTGCCGGAGATAAAACAGCTCTGCTAAATAGACAAGTTTTCGGATATCGACGGAAGTCGCGAGCGTCGCTTCCACCCGTTTTAAACATTCCACGATAATACGAGAAACCACGATAATACGAGAAACAGGGATAATACTGAATTTATTTAACGAGTTGAATAAAATGATATTTTGTGAGCCTCTGGTGAGCATAATATTATTTATTCAACTCGTTCAATAAATTAAGTAATGATCTTACATGCATTTAATATTCTACTTATCACATACCAAAAACAAAGACTGTTTGAAGTGATAAAGAAACATTTTTCATTGTAGTGACTATAGTACTGGTTAAAATAATGGGGACCACCAAAACCGGACAACCACCAAATCCGGACGGCCCCGAAAATGCTTAATTTAATATTTTCTTTGTTCAGTGGTTGTCAGTCACTTTTTTATCAACAATAAGTGCATGTTTCTTTTAAAATTAAGTAAATAAATTTATTTAAACCTCCATAAATGGTAATATTTTAATGTCTATTTCAAGAATGTTGACGTTGAAATTCGGTGGTCATGAAAGCAATGCCTGAGGCCATCCTTAAAAAAATGTTTGTTTGCAGTAACGCGACCGGCTCACAAAATTTGCCCCTACTCAAAAGTTTTTTTCATGGTCTGGATAAAAAATAATTTTTTTTGAATCTGAAAATTATGCCTTGTGCTTTGTTTTTGTTCTTTTAAAGGTTAATAGAAGAAATAAAATGTAGGTATTATTTAATTAGAATTCATTTATCAATTTATTAATTGTTACCAGATTATCAAAGCATAAATTGTCCAGCATTTTGAAATTCCATGTTTATTTGGGAGTACAGTTCAAAAAAAAAAAAAAAAAAATCGACCTACCTACCCACCTTGAATATTCTGGGTCGGGTTACTGCAAACAAACATTTTTTTAAGGATGGCCTGACCTCATATACCAGCTATAATCATTTGCAGAGTGAATAATAGAATATCCAAAACTTCAGCATTTGTTGCTGACATATTGAATAGCATGTTACAAATCAAAAATCAAAACACCCAAGCTTTTATCTGAATTAAATCAGATCATGTACATATCTGTCCGAACACATGGTACTGTAGTGTAGACAATGTAGGTAATTTTGATACCCTCCTTGTCGAGCATATGATATAAGTGTCAATACAATCAGAAATAAACAAACTTAAAGTTTGTTAGTTAAGAGAAGAACCTAGCTGAACTGTGTCAAATTTTTTTATCTCTAGGTTAAAAATTATGAAATCGGTATGGAAAATGTTCCAAAAGTGTCCGGTTGATGGTCTCTGACCTGAGTATACAACTAACATTTAGCGTGTCTTAGCGTTTTGCTTATGTAACGCAAATGATATCTTATTAAAATATATGCCAGTGTAATACCATTTTTAAGGAGTCGTTAAATCGGCACGGGTATGTATTGAAGCTTGAATTGACCCCATCTCCACCCCCCACCCCCCCACACGAGATGCCGTGGTCCTTGATTATTTATATGTGGTCATGTTGACATATATTAGTGCAAAATGGCGTGTTGTATCATGGTTTTGGTGGAGAAATATAGAATCTTGACAACATTTGTATCGGTGCATGTCCAAATTGCTTTTGTCTAATATAAAAGATGGCGGGAACTATCGGAATGGCCTAATTATTATTCGGAAGCTAGATCCCGCCCTTCAAGTAGACGTACTGCATAAATTTTTCGTTGATTTTATTTATAAACTAAATGTTTAGAATAGAACGTTATTAAGTAAAATAGATTGGCTTTATTCAAAGTATAATTATGTGTCTAATGTTTAATTTGATCTTCAGTTGATTTTTAGCTCACCTGACCACAAAGTGGTTAAGGTCAGGTATAGTGATGGGGCTATGTCCGGCGTCGTGCGTCGTTCATTGTCAACAATTGGGTTGTTAACAGTCTAGCAGTCACAGTTTTGATTGGATCATCATCAAACTTTGTCAGAATGTCTCAATGAAATACAGATCGAGTTCCAAGATGGGTTATCTCGGGTCAAAAACTAGGTCACAGGAGCTAAAAATAGAAAAAGCTTGTTAACACTCTAGAGGCTGCAGTTTTCATCCAAATATTCTGAAAATTTGTCAGGAAGATTGTTTTAATGATATCTAGGTCAAGTTCGAAGATTGGTCATCTCCGGTCAAAAACTAGGTCACAGGAGCTAAAAATAGAAAAAGCTTGTTTACACTCTAGTGGCTGCAGTTTTCATCTAAATATTCTGGAAATTTGTCAAGAAGGTTGTTTTGATGATATCTAAGTCAAGTTTGAAGATGGGTCATCTCCAGTCAAAAACTAAGTCACAGGAGCTAAAACTAGAAAAGCTTGTTAACACTCTAGTGGCTGCAGTTTTCATCTAAATATTCTGGAAATTTGTCAATAAGGTTGTTTTGATGATATCTAAGTCAAGTTTGAAGATGGGACATCTCTGGTCAAAAACTAAGTCACAGGAGCTAAAAATAGAAAAAGCTTGTTAACACATTAGGGGCTGCAGTTTTCATCCAAATATTCTGGAAATTTGTCAGAAAGGTTGTTTTGATGATATCTAGGTCAAGTTCTAAGATGGGTTTTCTCCGGTAAAAAACTAGGTCACAGGAGCTAAAAAAAGAAAAAGCTTGTTTACACTCTAGCGGCTGCAGTTTTGATTCAAATATTCAGGAAATTTGTCAGGAAAGTTGCTTTGATGACTTCTGGGTCAAGTGCTAAGATTGGTCATGTCCGGTCAAAAACTAGGTCACAGGAGCTAAAAATAGAAAAATCTTTATAACACACTAGAGGTCTCATGTTTGACTCAGTTGTCATCAAACTTGGCCATGATGCTTGTTTAAGACATTGCTTGGATGTGGTTGTGTCAGGTGAGCGATCCAGGGCCATCATTGCCCTCTTGTTTACAATACAAGTTAGGCATTTCGTTTAACACAATAACACGGACATCTGAACATCTTTCAATGTTTTCCTGCAAACTATTCTGCCAATCTGTATGCCATAATTAACTATTGACAAAGTGATTGGCAGTATATCAGTCACATATATGTGCCTATTTATGGTTGAAAACGTCATATATGTAAGTTAAGCACAAATGGGTTCCATCTGAGGGCCGTCTGGACACATAATCACTGTGTAAACATCTTTGTGAATTTTCATCAATACACTGTAGCCTTGATAACTCGCTCTTCACTATAACGCTAATCTCAGTAGAGCGCTCATAGACCTTGGCTCCCAAAAAAAAAACTTCCCCAAAAAAAAAACTTCCCAAAAAAAAAAATTTTTTTTTCAAGTGTACAATAGACTTAGATTTATAGCGCGCTATAACGCTTGCCCAATTTGACAGTCAAGTACAATAAACAATTGTTATTAGGACATTTATGAGCGCCAAAGGTGTGAAAAACATGCCCAGGTAAGCGTTCATCCGCTCTTTTGTTGTTTTACCTGTCTTCAAATTGTTTCCAAAATCTCAAATTCATATCATAACTGTGACATTGGCAACCGGTGGTGAGTATAAATAAACTAAAATTCACACACATAGCTTTGACATGTAAACCTCGCTGAATTAAATAACCCACAAGCCCAAAATCAATTTAAAATCCTGCACTGTAAATAGAGCGGCCATGACAGGAAGTAATTGGTGTTTGATTTACTAGGGGACACAACTAAAGCTGGACTGTAAATTACAGCTTTAGTTGTGTACCCTAGTTAATCAAACGTCATTACAGTAATGGCTGTTTACACTAGTCAACATTCATGATTTATAATTTTCTTTCGAAAGTTTTTCGTTTCTTTTAAATATAATTAGTATTATTTGTGAATATAATATATGTTTACATCATTAAATGGTTTTAGAAAAAGATAATGTCAATATTCATTGAACAGTAAGTATAAAAAATCAGCGTTATATATATGTATGTGGTGGGTGGGTTAATGCGGAAATTTCGCAATGAGCGTTCTAATGAGAGCCTCGTAAGAACGCGGTGTTGAGACATTGGACCCCAACATGAGCGTTTTAATGAGGCTGAAGTGTATCTATACAATATGAAGTGTATTTCCCACTAGCAAACAGTCAAATATTCCTCTGGGCAGCAATATTTCTAATATATTTAATCATTTTTTATTATTCATCTGATTTGTTTGTTAGCTGTTGATTTTTTTTGTTTTGTTTTGTATTATTCTAACTACATTTGAACTCCTTTCCAAACGTTTTTGGTAATCTTTTAATTTCGTAAAAATTATGTACAAATTACTATATCTCAGAACAGTACAATTGGCTGTAAACTGAAATGTCTAAACATCTTTTTAATGATTAGTGTAATAGTATATACGTATGTCACGGTTCAGAACTGTTCACTATTTAGGGGAGATGATATTTAAGCAGCCGGATAGCCGCAATACGGTATTCCGCGATAACCCAGGTTCGAGTCCCGGTCAGGCTGCACATTTTTTCTCACCCTGTGACACGTATATAAAATATAAAACATGCTAACCAAGCACTGACTAAAATTATCTGGTATAACAGCTTGTTAGATAAAACGCATGTACAAAATGCACTGCATATACGGACATATACCAAATTTTGTATTAAAATACAATTGACCTTTCAAAGTGTCTACCGAAATGTTATTTCAATGATGAGCATTCAATGTATTAAGTTTTTGGTTTGGTGGGAGGGGTTTACTTTCCGAATATTAATAAGGTATTTTTGACAGTGCCAATGATGTTAAGACATGGTGATATTTTCCAGAAAAGCAGAGATATAACAAGGCTTGTCGTAGGGATTAAACGATGATCGAGTATAATCGATAATTGATCGTTGCCGTCCACAAACTTGTACCTGGATCATAACTTTTTTATTAGTCCCCTACCGGTTTACCGGAGGGGACTTTAGGTTTACCCTCCGTCCGTCTGTCCGTCCGTCAGTCCGTCCGTCCAGAAAACTGGATCCCGCGATAACGCAAAAAGTACTGAAAATATTTTAATGAAACTTGATATATGGATAGATGGCAGTATGGAGATTATGCACGTCTTTTTCTTTTCTTCCTATGTTGAAAATTCTGGTTGCTATGGCAACAAATAGACTGAAAATATGGCAAATTTTACACATAACCTGGATCCCGCGATAACACAAAAAGTGCTGAAAATATTTTTATGAAACTTGATATATGGATAGATGGCAGTATGGAGATTATGCACATCTTTTTCTTTTCTTCCTATGTTGAAAATTCTGGTTGCTATGGCAACAAATAGACTGAAAATATGGCAAATTTTACACATAACCTGGATCCAGTGATAACACAAAAAGTACTGAAAATATGTTTATGAAACTTGACATATGGGTAGATGGCAGTATGGAAATTATGCACAGCCTTTTCTTATCTTCCTATGTTGAAAATTCTGGTTGCTATGGCAACAAATAGACTGAATTTCAAGATTTCTGATTCTAGTTTTTAAGTTTTTTCACTATAAGTTCTTTATTTCTTAAGGTATTTTCTTCAAACTTTAAATATAAGTTGCTTGTCATCAACCACATCATATGTGACAAGGTTTACAACTCTAGCACAAAATTTATCAGAATTACCTCCCTTAAACTTAAAATTTTCATGAAAAAAACATTGTTTTTTTTTAATAACTTCTTTTTTTGAATGTATCTACTTCAAACTTCATATAAATGTTTCTTATTATCACTCAACATTTGTGAGTGTTCAATACTCTAGCAAGACTATTTCCAGAATTATACCCCTTTTGAACTTGGACTTTTTTTGAGAAATTGGTAATTTTTACTCCAACTTCTTCAATCATGATAGGATTTTAAAAATGTTATATTTTGATAACAGGGATGTTTAAAAAATAACTTTAGAGTGTCCTTCAGTCTGTCTGTCTGTACATAAAAACTGTTTCCTGTGATTACTTTTAAATAACTTTTTTAACAAATTTACTTAAAATAGGAACATAAGTGAATGGCCAATGGCCCTTCAGAATGTTGCTTGGGCTCTTACCGGTAGGGGACTTATGGATTGCTTGCAATACTATGATAATTGCTTGTTTCTTAGTGTATTGTCTTCATACTTGGCCACAACAACCCTTGGGACAAGACCTTTCAGTAGACCACACTAACTTGACCTTCATCCATAAATGACCTTGACCTTCAAGGTTAAAGGTCCAAATTTTGCTTGTTCATGCTGTTATTGGCTGTAACTTTGTTATTTTTGAATGGATTGTCTTCAAACTTGAACATAATAATCTTCAAGGATATCCCTTAAAAATAACCAGCCAGACCTTGACCTTCACTCATAAATGACCTTGACTTTGAAGGACAAATTATTGAAATTTTCATGTTTTTGGCTATTATTGGCTGTAACTTTGTTATTTTTGAATGGATTGTCTTCAAACTTGAACATAATAATCTTTAAGGATAACCCTTAAAAATAACCCGACAACCTTGTTCACTTGAATGACCTTGCTTTTTTTTTGGCTGAAAAGCTTTACTTTTCTTATGAAGGGGTCAATTCATTTATGACAGAACATACTTAAAGACAAGACCTTGTTGTTTATCGTGACTTCACCACGTGACTTCACCACGTGACTCCACAATGTGACACCACCACGTGACTCCCCAACTTGACTCCACAACGTGACTCCAACACGTGATACCACCACGTGACTCCAACACGTGACTTCACCCCAAAACTACACCACATGACTACACCATGTGACTCCACCTCGTGACTCCAACACGTGACTTCCACATGACACCACCACGTGACTCCACCACGTGACTCCACCGCATGACTTACATGTGACACCACCATGTGACTCCACCACATGACTCCACCACGTGACTTCGCCACATGACTACACCACATGACTACACCACTTGACACCACCACATGACTCCACCACATGACTCCACCATGTGACTCAACCAAGTGACTACACCACGTGACTACACCATGTGACTTCACCACATGACTACACCACTGGACTCCACCACATGACACCACCACATGACTTCACATCGTGACTTCACATCGTGAAACCACCACGTGACTTCACCACTTGACTCCACCACGTGACTCCACCACGTGACACCACCACGAGACTTCACCACGTGACACCACCATGTGACTTCGAATTGAGTGTCTCTATTTATATATATAAATTAGTAAATTTATATAATAATAAAATATATAGACAAAACTAATGTGACAAAACAGAATGATTAATTTTATAAAAAAGGAAACGTTAATATTTTTTTCAAACATTTCTTTGTTTGCTTTTAGAGAAACTAAAAAGTCGAGCGTTGCCCCCGCCCGGCGGTGCCTTGTTGATAATTAAAGTTGATTAAAGAACACACAAAGAGTTATTATCATGATTGTCTAAATACATGCATGACTGTTGATATTTTTCACAAGTCGACCGGTAAGCGAATGGATCTGTGCCAATTAGTCTGGCTTTGAATAATAATTAGGCTGGCTTCGAATAATAGGTGTGAAATTCTTACATAATTGTATAATAGGGTTCAAAATTTGACTTCGAAAAAAAGGAGGTATTATGATAATGTATTTTCGAATAATACGCTTGTATTTATATTGTTTAATATAGAGATAAAAACGGGACCGCCGATCTACTTCTGATAATGCCGGGTATTCGAATAAAGGGTTGTCAAATAACCGGGGTTGGACTGTATATTGTATTTGTAGGTTAAAGCAGCTTGCCTCCAGATTCATGCTAGTTTTCATGAAAATTTTGAAAATATGTTTAAAAGTAAAACATTGTGAAGTGAACAAAGAAAGTAATTTACACATTGCAAACGGCACTTACAATTCAAGTAAATTACCAAAAAGAGGTCATAATATACATAATAAATACCTTTTACTGCGTAAATAATTAACGCAATAAAATTACACAGTAGAATTATAGCGATTGGTATTGCAAAATCAGTCATAAATCACACATTACATGTAAATGATTAATTAAATATTGACTATTTTTACTTTTCTTAAGATCTTAATACATTTTTCTGAAGCCTAAATTCCTTGAAATATTTTGGCTAATCTGGGATACATAGTGTTTGTTCATTCAACATGACTAAATTCTGACCACTTTGGTCCAGTCCCCATGGTGGTCTTCATTAACCCCTTTCCCTCTTGAGCATATTGTGAAATATGGCCGTTTTCATTGAAAAGCCTCCTGTTACAAGTTCAAACTGCTATGAAACTATGAAAAATGCTTCAATACTAATCAAACTTGGCACAAATTTTGACTGTGGACCATTGCCTTTGTAACAACTTGCTCAGTCTTAAATTTTCTGTTACCGTGGCCTGGGGTCATTTTTAGCCTCTCACAAGTCCAAAATTTTCTTGGCGATGAGGGGGACGACCGCCCCCCTTCTAACCCCCCAAACAGAAGGGGGCACATCACAATATTATACTGTTAAATACTTTTTCAAATTTTCATGAAAAATAGCATGAATCTGGAGGCATGGTGCTTAAATGACATTTATAGTCTATATAATTATAATTATGCTAATTTGATATTAGTAAAAAAATAGTATAAATATATAATAATATAGGGATTTCAAAACAAACAAAGGAAAAATGTAAATCAAGTGTATGTGAATGAATCTGTGAGAAAAGCCAAAGTATGCCTGACCATTTAGGCAGTGTGGTTGCAAAATCATGACAGAATTTGAACAAAAGATATGAGTCTTAATCAAAGAAAAAAAAAATTAATACTAAATACCCTATCTACTATATGAAATTAAGTCAGAGTTTTTAGATTGATGAATAAAAAAAAATTAACATTGGATTATCATGGCCCTTCTTTTCATATTTCTTAATGTTTGTTTTAAACAATAAACATTTGTCTGTGGTTTATATTATTTTTGGTGCCCTTTTCAGTTTTGATTTTGATTTGTAAAAGATGCTGAATCAAATATTAATCAGAACCACTGAACATTTGCAAAGAAAGCTATCCTCTTGAGCATCTGCAACCTATCAACTGTCAAGTTATCATTCCTTTACTGATAAAACTTGTACATGTTATACTCTCATTTATGAAAATTTCCTAACTCTACACCTTGCGGAAGCTAAGGTCAATTTGAGGTCACTAATGTTTTATTTAGTGGGCTAAGTTACATGCATATATTTTTAAAAATAAGCAATTGTAATTAGCAGACTACTTCTCAAACATATTTCAGACATTTGTGAATTATTTTATGTTTTTTTTTCTGTTGTTTTATTTTGAGTTTGTTTGTGTAAAAATGAAGGATATTACTATATGGTGAATAAATAGAGGATATTTGTTTAGTTCAGTGTAAGATCGGAATATATTTCACCGAGTGAGCACCAAAAGGTATATTTCACGAGTGGCGCAGCCACGAGTGAAATATGAACTTTTGGTGTTCACAAGGTGAAATATATTTCGATCTTACACTAAACTAAACTTAGAAACAAATTTTCTTTTTATTATATGCAAAGAAACGTTTTAAAAAGACATTAAACCTAATACTGAATGAAAAGCGCGCCAAATAATAATACAACGTGATGTCATTTACGGCGTCACGTCATTAAGTTGGTACCCAGTTCTGTGCACGCTGGTATTTCACTGAAACAACGTAAGGGGCTTAAATTCAAAACAGTGAAATTATCAAAGTGGTAATTTCACTGTTTCAAACAGTGAAATTACCAGTTTTATATCATTGATATATTTCTATAAACCACCAAAAAGCATGTAATAAAATAGTTTAAGGTTACAAAACTTTATCTATTAAATGAAATATTTTTAAAAAAAGTCAAAAATGGTAACATTATGATGTTAATTGTCATCTAGTAATATGGTATAAATTTACACTGAGTTCGATATTTAAGACAGATTTAAAAACTATAAGCAGTTACACCAAGAATGTATGTATTGTTATAGTTTATTTAGCAATGCACCTGATTTCATGAGAATTGAGACCTCTTTGTTGTCATTATTTGTTACTATAAATCTATTGGGGCTAGACTGTGTATCAGTATAAGATATTTCATATAAATACTGATACAAGATTTTCTAGGGGGGAAATTTCTAGATTGAAGAATGAGATTCAAGAGCTAGAGTCAGTATAGAGATTTTTGAGAGTTAATTCCAGTGACAAATCAACCATGTGTGAGGAAGAAAAACTTAATTTAATTATGTCTCCCCCACCTCGGGGGGAGACATATTGTTTTTGCCCTGTCCGTCCGTCCGTCCGTCAGTCCGTCCGTCCGTCCATTCTTCGTTTCCGGACGATAACTAGAGTTCCTTTTGACCTACAGCCCTCAAACTTCATAGGATGATTGGTCTTATAGAGCTGATGATCCCTATTGTTTTTGGGGTCAGTAGGTCAAAGGTCAAGGTCACACTGACCGTTGGTCAATTTCTCGTTTCCGGATGATAACTAGAGTTCCTTTAGACCTACAGACCTCAAACTTCATAGGATGATTGGTCATATTGAGCAGATGATCCCTATTGTTTTTGGGGTCAGTAGTTCAAAGGTCAAGGTCACAGTGACCGTTGGTCAATTTCTCGTTTCCGGATGATAACTAGAGTTCCTTTTGACCTACAGCCCTCAAACTTCATAGGATGATTGGTCTTATAGAGCAGATG
This sequence comes from Ruditapes philippinarum, assembly GCF_026571515.1. NCBI lineage: Eukaryota > Metazoa > Mollusca > Bivalvia > Venerida > Veneridae > Ruditapes > Ruditapes philippinarum. The sequence continues at coordinate 25,574 of NW_026853214.1, forward strand.
ATCCCTATTGTTTTTGGGGTCAGTAGGTCAAAGGTCAAGGTCACAGTGACCGTTGGTCAATTTCTCATTTCCGGATGATAACTAGAGTTCCTTTTGACCTACAACCCTCAAACTGGGGGGAGACATATTGTTTTTGCCCTGTCCGTCCGTCAGTCCGTCCGTCAGTCCGTCCGTCAGTCCGTCCATTCTTCGTTTCCGGACGATAACTAGAGTTCCTTTTGACCTACAGCTCTCAAACTTCATAGGATGAATGGTCTTATTGAGCAGATGATCCCTATTGTTTTTGGGGTCAGTAGTTCAAAGGTCAAGGTCACAGTGACCGTTGGTCAATTTCTCGTTTCCGGATGATAACTAGAGTTCCTTTTGACCTACAGCCCTCAAACTTCATAGAATGATTGGTCTTATAGAGCTGATGATCCCTATTGTTTTTGGGGTCAGTAGGTCAAAGGTCAAGGTCACACTGTTGTCTTTCAATAGTGTAAAAAATCTGACAATATGAACGTTTGTTTCAAGTATCATCAAAATCCTTCAAAGGGTTGAAGAGTTATGGAGCAGACACAATTTCCTTTAATTTCTTTTGTGAAACTATATATGATATGACATTCAAGTGTCAAGTAGACCTTGACCTTGGAACCAGCCATACGAAACATGTACTCTACACGTTCTCTGGATGTGGTGAATTTTTGTTTCAAGTATCTACCAGAGAGGCTTCATTGTGAAAACGAGTGGAGTCATCCCAACACACTACAGTTATCATGATTTTACATACATTGTAATTTGAGTTGTCTTTCAATAGTGTAAAAAAATCTGACAATATGAACGTTTGTTTCAAGTATCATCAAAATCCTTTAAAGGTTTGAAGAATTATGGAACAGACACAATTTCATTTAATTTCATTTGTGAAACTATATATGATATGACCATCAAGTGCAATTTCGTTTGACGCCCGCCTGCCATACGCTGATTGAATAACCAGGATTTTCAAAATTGAATACCTGGTTAAAAACAAACAGTTTAGGAAGCATCTTCTCATACAACCTTAACAATAGAAACCATCCATAGACAGCCTTCATTGAAGTGACTACCGGGTATTTACATTATCTTATCTCCATTTCCATTCCTGTTTCCATTCACAGTTATTCTCAGCAGTGGGGGAGACATGCGCTTTTTTACAAAAGCATCCTCTAGTTTAATCATTAATTGTAGGCTAGAAATTTTAGAAACATTCTCAAGAAATAAATAATGATGAAATTAAATTAAGAACAGTTATTGAGTATTTTATACAAATATGTGGATTTACGGAAGTAAAGAAATTATAACAGTATAAATATATTTTCATGTCTTTAAGATTTTTTTTTAGCTCCACTTTTTTTTTTTGAATCCGCCACGTGAGTCCACCACATGACTCCACCACGTGACTTCACCACGTGACTTCACTACGTGACTTCACCACGTGACTCCAACACGTGACTCCACCACGTGACTCCACCGTGTGACTCCACCACGTGACTTCACCACGTGACTCCACCATGTGACTTCACCACATGACTTCACCACGTGACTCCACCAAGTGACTTCACCATGTAATTTCACCACGTGACTCCACCACGTGACTTCACCACATGACTCCACCACGTGACTTCACCACGTGATTCTACCACGTGACTCCACCATGTGACTTCACCACGTGACTCCACCACGTGACTTCACATCGTGACTCCACCACGTGGTTTCACCACGTGACTCCACCACGTGACTCCACCACATGACTTTACCACGTGACTTCACCACGTGACTCCATCACGTGACTTCACCACGTGATTCTACCACGTGACTCTACCAGGTGACTTCACCACGTGACTTTACCATGTGACTCTACCACGTGACTCCACCACGTGACTCCACCATCATGTATTGAGACTTGATTCCGGGCAGGCAGGTGAATTGGTTGGGCTATTTTTGGTAACAGTTTTCTCAGCAACAACTCTACAGAACCTCATAATATTTAGTATACAGCATTTATACATTGTCCAATACCATGGGATTCGATTTCAGGTCTGTCACTCATCCACTTCATGTTTACTGACTTAGTTAAATTCATAATAATGGTTAATGGTAGGAATTTTTCGTAACAATTTTCTCAGCAACTACTTATCACAGCCTGTTGATATTTGGTATACAGCATCAACATGTAGTCACATACAATGGAATATGATTTCAGGTATGTGGCTCATCCATTTCCCGTTGGATGACTTTGTTAAATTTTCGGCATTAATTGTAAATGGAAGGAAATTTCGTAACAGTTTTCTCAGCAACTACATATCACAGCCTCTTGATATTTGGTATTATGACTGCATTAACATGTGGTCCCAAGTTCAGGTCTATCGCTTATCCACTTCCTGTTTACCGACATAGTTCGACATTAATGGTCAATGGTAGGAAATTTTTGTATTGATTCACTGTGAGTCTCATGAGACTCAATTGCTATTTGGTATACATTTGCAACCCGGCCATTTTTGTCTTTGACCCATTTTTATTAGCTCACCTGTCACAAAGTGACAGGGTGAGCTTTTGTGATCGCTTTTCGTCCGTCCGTCGTCCGTCCGTCCGTCCTTCGTCCGTCCGTAAACTTTTACTTTAAATGACATCTCCTCATAAACCACTAAGCCAATTTCATCCAAACTTCACAGGAATGTTCCTTTGGTGGTCACCTTTAAAAATTGTTCAAAGAATTTAATTCAATGCAGATCTCTGGTTGCCATGGCAACCGAAAGAAAAAACTTTAAATATCTTCTTTTAAAAAACCAATTAATTAAGAGCTAGAGCTTAGATATTTGGCATGAAACATCTTCTAGTGAGTGTCTACCAAGTTTGTTCAAATAAAAGCCCTGGGGTCAAAATTGGTGAGTCCCGGGGGGTCATTGATTTTCCCTAAATGCATATAGTAAAAACTTAAAAAATCTTCTTTTAAAGAACCCAAAGAGCTAGAGCTAAGATATTTAGCATGAAACATGTTCTAATGGGTGTCTACCAAGTTTGTTCAAATAAAAGCCCTGGGGTCAAAATTGGCCCCGCCCCGGGGGGTCATTGATTTTCCCTATATGCATATAGTAAAAACTTAAAAAATCTTTTTTTAAAGAACCCAAAGAGCTAGAGCTAAGATATTTAGCATGAAACATGTTCTAATGGGTGTCTACCAAGTTTGTTCAAATAAAAGCCCTGGGGTCAAAATTGGCCCCGCCCCGGGGGGTCATTGATTTTCCCTATATGCATATAGTAAAAACTTAAAAATCTTCTTTTAAAGAACTCAAAGAGCTATGGCTAAGATATTGAGCATCAAACATGTTCTAATAGGTGTCTACAAAGTTTGTTCAAATAAAAGCCCTGGGGTCAAAATTGGCCCCGACCCAGGGGGTCATTGATTTTCCTTATATGCATATAGTAAAAACTTAAAAAATCTTCTTTTAAAGAACCAAAAGAGTTAGAGCTAAGATATTTAGCATGAAACATGTTCTAATAAGTGTCTACCAAGTTTGTTCAAATAAAAGCCCTGGGGTCAAAATTGGCCCCGCCCCGGGGGGGTCATTGATTTTCCCTATATGCACATTGTAAAAACCTAAAAAATCTTCTTTTAAAGATCTCAAAGAGCTATGGCTAAGATATTTAGCATCAAACATGTTCTCATAGGTGTCTACCAAGTTTGTTCAAATAAAAGCCCTGGGGTCAAAATTGGCACCGCCCAGGGGGTCATTGATTTTCCTTATATGTGTATAGCAAAAACTTAAAAAATCTTCTTTGAAAAAACCCAAATAGCTAGAGTTAAGATATTAAGCATGAAACATCTTTTAGTGAGTGTCTACAAA
>NW_026853215.1:0-37423 GCF_026571515.1 Ruditapes philippinarum
TTACTATAAATAAGTATTGTAAGTTTCAATTGAATATCTCAAGCAATAATTGAGATATTTGACTTTACAAAAAACTTTAACCAAAATTTCTAAGTTAAAAAGGGGCATAATTCTGTCAATATTGTAGGCAGAGTTATCCAACTTGTCAATGTGATGTACATTGTTACTATAAATAAGTATTGTAAGTTTCAATTGAATATCTCAAGTAATAATTGAAATATTTGACTTTACAAAAAACTTTAACCAACGCAGACGCCGACGCGGACGCTGACGCCGACGCCGGGGCGACTACAATAGCTCTCATATTCTTCGAATAGTCGAGCTAAAAAAGGGGGAAAAACAGACATGTAAAGGACAAACTTTTTTTTTTTGCAACATTTAAAGAATTTCTCGGAAATAATTTAAAAGACAGGCTAGATAATGAAAAAATACAACAGAAATTGTCAAAAATATCAATTTTACAAAATGAATATACAAATCAGGGTAAGCTGAAATTCAAAATACATTTGTGTATATTATATATTTCTTTTTATACCTGGTACTGTGTAGCAGTTTGTAAAGTTTTCTGTGCTTTACGCCACTGGTTGCCTTGGTTACCATACTGTGACCATACTGTTGAACCAAGATGACCAAATGAGCTGGTGTAGACGTTTAGAGTTCCAATGTTACTACCATACATGTGATACCAGAATGTCAGACACATGTTGTTAGTGGCCGGGTATGTCTTACTAGCAAGTCTAGCTTTGTCTCCTTGTTTCCGTGGGGATGATGTTTCAGTGTACATGTAGTGACCTATAAAAAATTAAAGACAAACTTTTCCAAATATTGAAAAACAGTTTTCACTTATTCTTTTCTAAACTAGAACTATCACTAAATGTGATTAATACCCCCACAAGTCTGCTTCGGAAATGAGGATGTTACTAGTAACAGAATACCTTGTAAAAGAATTGAAACATAGAGTTATGGTTGTGGGCAATTAAAGATAATTTGTGGTTCATGTATGTTGCATTTCCTTTTCAATGTGGTTGGCCATTGATGAAGTTTAATTGAATTACTCTGTAATAAGTCAGAAAGACAAAGAAAAAGAACAAAGGGCAATAAACTCTATAAATTACTGAAGATAGAGTTATAGTTCTTGTGCACTGCACTTCCTCTTATTGTGCTTGACCCATTGTATGAAGTTGTTTTGAATTCCAACCAGTACGTTTTAAGTTATTGCTTCGGACAAGGAAAAGTATCAAAAGGGCAGTAACTCTGTATTTTGTCAAAATGGAGTTATGACTCTTGTTGCACTGCACTTCCTTTGAATGTCCTTGAAACTGTATGAAGTTGTACTGAATTCCAAACAGCAGTTTTCAAGTTATGCTCTGGACAAGGAAAGTAACATAGGGCAATAACTCTGTAAATTAGTCCAAGATGGAGTTATGGTTCTTGTGCAATGCACTCTGCACTTCCCTTTATTGTGCTTGACCATTGTATAAAGTTGTTTTGAATTCCAACAGTAGTTTTCAAGTTATGCTCTGGACAAGGAAAAGTAACAAAGGGCAGTAACTCTGTAATAAGTCAAAATGGAGTTATGGTTCTTGTGCACTGCACTTTCTCTCAATGTGCTGGACCATTGTATTGAAGTTATAATGAATTCCAACAATTTAGTCTTCAAGTTATGGTCCGGACAAAAGAAAGCAATGGAAAAGAAATAAAGGGCAATAACTCTGTAATTACTTTAGATAGAGTTATGGTTCTTATGCACTGCACTTACTCTCAATGTGCTTGACCATTGTATGTAGTTATATTGAATTCCAACCATTAGTCTTCAAGTTATGCTCCGGACAAAAAAAAGAAGGCAATTGAAAAGCAACAAAGGGCAATAACTCTGTATTACTTTAGATAGAGTTATGGTTCTTGTGCACTGCACTTCCCCCTTATTGTGTTTGACAATTGTATGAAGTTGTTTTGAATTCCAACCAGTAGTTTTCAAGTTATGCAACGGACAAGGAAAAGTAACAAAGGGCAATAACTCTGTAATTAGTCAAGATAGAGTTATGTTTCTTACGCACTGCATTTCCTCTCAATGTGCTTGACCATTGTATGTAGTTATATTGAATTCCAACCATTAGTCTTCAAGTTATGCTCCGGACAAGGAAAATGCAACGGACAAAAAAAAAAAGCAATGGAAAAGCAACAAAGGGCAATAACTCTGTAATTACTTTAGATAGAGTTATGGTTCTTGTGCACTGCACTTCCCCTTATTGTGTTTGACAATTGTATGAAGTTGTTTTGAATTCCAACCAGTAGTTTTCAAGTTATGCAACGGACAAGGAAAAGTAACAAAGGGCAATAACTCTGTAATTAGTCAAGATAGAGTTATCGTTCTTGTGCACTGCACTTCCTCTCAATGTGCTTGACCATTGTATGTAGTTATATTGAATTCCAACCATTAGTTTTCAAGTTATGCTCCGGACAAGGAAAATGCAACGGATGTCTGGACCGACCGACCGACCGACCAACCGACCGACCGACCGACCACCGGGTGACTCCTATATACCCCCCCAAACTTTGTTTTTGGGGGTATAACAACAAAAAAATTCCATCTGTGGTGAGATGTAGCTGCATCAACTTATTGTCTTTAACTATTGAATTGAAAACAAATATTTAAACATGTGAATGAAGCTTATTTTTATTCTTATTATCAAGAGATTTAGGTTAATATATTCACTGAATCAAATGGTCTGCCTACAGTAAGATAAACCAGCAGCTTATCTAGGCTCAGCTGTTTGATTATATCATATCAGTTAGGTAATAAAATTGTCAAATATGATAATTATCAAAAATATTTTTCTAAATATCAACTTCTTTTCATTTTCTTTTCTTTTTTTCTCAACAAAGAGATTCAATTTTTCAGGGAAAACACTGTTATATCCAATGCAGGATTCTAGTTGAAGAATAAAAGGTTCAGACATACCGTCAGTGGTACCATAAGAGTGATCTGACATTGGTCCGGTCCCAGAGCTTCCTGTAGCACCAGAATTCCATGTCCAGTCAAAGTCATCATTAACCAATTGTTGATAGCCACAGATAGACTTGTCCTCAAAATCACACACAGCTGAACAAAATACAAGTCAGTTTTAGTGATTAGTATAAATTCTAAAGACAATTTTTTTTATTATTTTATTTTTAATTTTCATCAATAATTCTAATTTGAATCAATATACTTCTATAATAATGTATAACATTCAACATTTTGAAAATTATGTCAATTTTTGTGGACCAATTTATTTTCTTCCATTAAAAGTGTTTAGACATTAATGAGCAGCATCATGACAAAACCAAAATAGTGCATTTGCGACCAGCATGGATTCAGACAGCCTGCGCAGTCTGATCAGGATCCATGCTGTTAGCTATCAGTTTCTCTAATTGTAATAGAGTTGGTAAGCGAATAGCATGGATCCTGATCAGATTGCGCGGGTGTGCAGGCTGGTCTGGATCCATGCTGGTCGCAAACGCACTATGTTGGTTTTGTCATGACGCAGCTCATTCAATCATATTAATTTCTGATATTTAACAAATCCTTTATCAAATTTAAGTCATCCATTAGAGAACACAAAATAACATTAAAATCATAAAAATTAAATATCAAATATGTTTGTTATAATTGATAAATTTCTGACTCTAAAGCTTAGGCAGAACAAAAATTAGGTTTTGTTAAATTGAAATAATTGTATTTACCAGGTGGTGGGCATGCTCCATTTGTAATTGTGATATCATCAAGTGCTATATCACCTTGGTAACCATTGCCTTTAAGAGCTTCAAATACAATCTGTAACAAACCACAAATGATGAATGGTGTACATGGTAAACAATTTAAACTCTATGTATATCAAATAAGTTTCAGCTCCTTACAATGTCTGTAATGTATTCTATTATGTAATTTTTACAAATAGTGTATTCATCTTAAATAAATGCTATGTATTTTTATTCATCAGACAAATATTTTCCAAATGACAGTTTTCTCCTATTGTTTCCTATGGAATACATACCTGTTTATTGGTAAGTGGACCAAGTTCAACTTGAGCTGAATGCCAGGTGTTACCCTGCGTGCCAACTTTGTTCCAATATGGACTACCAAGGTTAGAACCAGACTTCAGGTACATCGTGAGAACACTGACGTCCGAGCCATACATATGATACCAGAATAAAACACATGTAGCTGTCTGTGTGGACAGAATAGGACTTATAATACGTGCAGAATCATTAGCTCTATGCTGCGATGTTTCAATGTAAATATAATATCCTGAAAATAAAAACAATACCCAGATTTATACATGTACATTACAATATCCTGGACAAATACAAGACTCCCAGTTTTTTTTCTTAAAAGAACTTTACGATATTGACATTTAAACAACACAACATATAATGGGCTCAGTTTGCCAGTTACAAAAATAAACATATTATATACAGCATATATAATTTTATATGTCAATGTGGCATGTATTTATGTTAAATACTTAAAATATTATTTCACTAATTGGTTTTATTATTCTTACCATTTGAACTCATTGTTGTATGGTCAAAACTAGGTCCAGTATTAGAACTGGATGTACGTCCTTTACTGGATAACCCAGGAATGTCTTTTTTACATTTTATTTAACAAATAAAACATGACCTTGAGGGCAATATGCAAGTTTACGGACTGGTTGGTCAGACTGAGGAAGGTATATGGCCCGAAGCGCAGCTGAGGGACATATACCTTCCGAGGTCTGACCAACCAGTCCGTAAACTTGCATATTGCCCGAAAGGCCATGTTTTATTTGTTATATTATACCGAATCTAGATCCAGACCAGCCTGCGCATATCATGCTCGATATCAATTTATTTTACTGTCTAAAGATGTATGATTTATTATTGAAAGTGCTAAGGCAGAACTTCATTTAATACTGGATAACCCAGAAATGTCTTTTTTACATTTTATTTATGAATATATATATACTAACTTGCAGTTGTAAACGATGTAGGTGAAGGAGTGGAGCCTGTGGGTTGTGATCCACAAGTACCTGCAACTACACTGATATCATCTAGGGCAATATCACCATTAAAGTTATTTCCTCTAACACCTTCAAACAGGATGTAGAAATTCTGTGTAAATGACAGAGTTGCCTGCCCCTTGATCCATACATCACCTTTGTTACCACTGACATTAAACAATGTCTGTTGTGGTCCGAGGCTACTCATCAGATAAACATTCAGATCACCGATACCTGTAAAATGAAATTACAATCTTTAAAACTTTTTAACATACTGCATTCAGAACTTACCCAAGTTTGATTTTGGATTTCAATTAAAGATACACATAAGTTTGCTGTGAACAATTAAAAGATACTGCATACTACCATGGTATTATTATTAATGAAGCTTAAACAACATAGAAATCTAGAGTTTGTACAATTGGACTACATACATTGTAATAATGAACAGTTCAAATCCATGCCATGTTCTCAACAAAGTGTATCCCACACTGAACATGAATAATTAGGCATATACAATCTTGCATGAAAATATTTACTATGTACCAATGTTTCAACAATTTACAATTGAATCAATAACATAGAGCTTCACTCTAAGCTTCAATATATATACAATTTTAAAATCAACATAAAACAATATAATAAAGTGTACAAGTTAGCCATAACTGTGCTCTTTTAGCATTCTAAATAGACATTTTCCATTCAATGATTTATTCTGATTAAAAGCCATAACAAAAGCTATATTTTACCTTGTCCATACATATTGTACCAGAAAGTTAAACATGATCCTGTAGTGGGTGTTAACTGATCACTCTTCAACCATGCCTTATCTCCAACTTTCCTCGGTGCACTTGTCTCAATAAATACATAGTAACCTGAAAATAATATCAAATCATTCTAAAAAATCTAGTTTATATCATAAAATGCAGCATAATTGTCTACTTTATGTCTCACATAAAGATTAAATTAGTATTTGTAAGACCATAAGTAATATAAATATAGGGGGCGTCCGTGGCCGAGTGGTTAAGGTCGTTGACTTCAAACCACTTGCCCCTCACCGCTGTGGTTAAAACTTTATTGCTATTCATTAAAGTTCATTGTAGGGATCTATCAATTTTTATTAAATATACTAAATACAAAAATGGTTGGAAAGAATACAATGATTCTCGTCAATTGTAACTAGCTTTATCTTACCTTATTTGCTCACCATTTTTCTTGTAATTATTTGATTACCCAACAAAATTTGTCAAAGAAAATGCCTGTAAGGTAATACAAAAGACTGTAAAAACATGAATATATTAAACTAGTACCTGCAGCAGAATTGGTGGTGTGGTCATTGTGAGGCCCTGTTGTAGATGATGGGGTACCTCCATTATCTCTTGTCCAGTCAAACTGATCACCTACAACATTTGTAAAACCACATAGATCTTTCTCAAAGTTACATGATGCTGGGGCTGCACATGGTCCAGAAGTGACTTTGAAATCATCAATGGCAATGTCACTAGAGAATGTAGTCCCTCTGATTCCTTCAAATACAAGCTGTAACAAACAAATCACACACTATCATAAACCTATAATATGATAACACAATACTTACAAAATGTCTTTAGACTTGTTAACTATTATTGGAAGGAAATTTTTTCAAAAAAAAATTTCCTTTCTATAGTATCGGTCTGCCTATATCAAAAAGAACGAACAACACCTAATTGCATTCTGTTTAAGCTCAATAGAAAATAAGTAGTTAATGCGACCAAGAAAGTAGTGCAGCAGAACTATATGTATACTTTCAAACGTGGATGACTTGAAGAAAAAGCTGATGTTCAAAAAAACTTGAAATGATGATATTCAATGTTAGCTAACATCAATGGAACGTGTACGAAAAAAAAACATCAGTATTATTACGCATTAGGCCAAAGAAAAGTTTGTGTCCATGTACAATAAATTGAATATAAATAAGGTGTAATTTTGTAGCAGAGATGCTGAAAAATTCACATGTAAGTCAACCGAAGGGAAATGAAAGTATTTATTGTATATATTTAGCAATTTATTGAATAGCATTTTATGCCACCGCTGATTTTTTTACGTCAATAACTCAAGAGGAAACAATGGATACAATATGTGGCCTTAAAAAAGCGTACTATTTTCGCAAAAAATGGTTCGCAAACTTTCATAGAATCAAAGCGTTTGAAACAAAAATATTATTATATAAATAATAAAAAACAAGATAACAATACAAGTCTTTCAAAGGTATTCTGGAATTAACGGATGCAATTTGGTAAAACTTGGTTTTGACTAGTAGGGCACACCCGCCATTGTTCGGACCATCGACAGAATAACGTTCGTGTTTTTCAGATTTCTCCATCCAAGACATAGATTTGCTGATGAATAACATCTCAAAGGTTTGTGGAAATGCTTTTATTTCTTTGTTCAAAATCGTTTTGTGTTTGCAGATGTTAATTTGTTAGACAAACGAAATTAGGTCAAGGATTGTTTACATTATTGAATTTACAGGTAAACTCGGCCCTATACCAACTCGGGACAGGTCAACTCGGTCCTCTATTAAAACCATATAGCCTATTAGGATATAGATTGTTTAGTTAATAAAATATTGTTTGAAATTATCTTTAAGATAAATAATTATCTTAAGAAGAGATATCAAGACAATATATGTTAAATATTAATCAATAAGGAAGTGGCTAGCCGTACGGGCCCGTACGGCTAGCCAAAAGTTCTAGCCGTACGTGAGTCACGTACGACTAGCCTGGACACACTGTATTGGCTAGCCGTACGGAACTTTTCAAATTATATAGAAGTCGAAAATGCATATGTTATTTTGTGTCCTTAAACGACGATTTTAATCAAATCTCCGCATTTGTCCTAGTGTGTTCACTTTAATAAAGATGCTCCGCAATTTTGCAAAAAAAAAAATGAATACGAGTATAAGCGTTGTATAATCTATCTTAATAAGATTAAGTGTCAAAGTTATGATTTGTATGAAAGATGAATTGTTAAAACGTTAATTAAGCACATGGATCGAATAAATAATGATCGGAGGGGAATAAATAAATAAATAAAAAGAAAGTAAGTAAAAAAACGGTGAAAAGGAAAAATAATTTAATAATGCAAACTTTCCTTAATGATGGACGATGGACAAACTTCTATACCGTAATTATCAGAGCCCAACAACAATTATTTTCGGTGTTTTTGTTTGTTTGTTGTTGTTTTTTTTTTTTTCAATTTAAAAATTACACTTAATGAAACAAAAAAGGATTATTATCAAAATTTTGTAAACTATTTCAATTGATGTTATTTAACTGCAACCAAACGCTATTTTTTCTCGACGTCTTAAGATAACAAAGTACATTTTTTACTGTTGCCAACACGTCGATTAATCTCTAAAAAGTAAACATTCTTGACTAAAATCCTCGCTTAAAGTCATAATTAATTAACATATGCACTTTCGCCTTCCATATATTTTTGAAAAGTGCCGTACGGCTAGCCAATACAGTGTGTCCTGGCTAGTCGTACGTGACTCACGTACGGCTAGAACTTTTGGCTAGCCGTACGGGCCCGTACGGCTAGCCACTTCCAATCAATAAATAGAGTTTTTAGATTGAAATTTTGTGACAATGAATTTTATTGTATTTAATACTGTTTGTTTTTTAATATGGCAAATGCTTGTTTAACGATATTTTTTACAAAAAAATCTGGAGTAGCATAAAATGCGTTTAAATTGTAAATTCTTTCTTTCTCTACAATTTCACATACTTTTCAATATCCTTGAGTAGATGTCTGTTAGTGTGAAAATGTTAAACCATGACAGTTATGATGAAAACATATCAAAAGTAAGAAAAGTAATCATTATCAGTAATTATGTAATTATGGGCCGAGTTGACCCGTGCTGAGTTGGAATAGGGCCGAGCTGTCTCGAGGGCCAAATACGTTTAAGGGCCAATCTGACCCTGATTCGAATTTACAGTGTTGACTGTTGTGAAGGATTTGCTTTTTCATTTCTATTGTATATAGACTATCTATTAACATAGAAATAAGTTTATAATATGTTATATTCAATTGTTGTGTACAATTGATATTCGATAACTGTATAAAAATTTATCATGGCCCTCTTGATTTTTAATTGGCGAGGTCCGAGGACAGGCAGCCTTTCGCACAGACTGCAATTTGCAGTTGGTATAGTAATTTTTAGTGTTTGATGATCAGAAGATTTTTTCCTTCTGAAAATCATGGACTTGAATAATTCAAATCTGTGTGAAAGCGCAAAGAGAAAGAGACTGAAAATTAATTTATTATTTCTATGGACAATATTGATGTAATAAATTTGTAATAAAACATGTGGGTCAATTTCCAGCAGTAATTGAATCATGACAAAGAATTTTTAATAATTTTATTTAACTTGTGGCTACTTGAAAATTTCATGCTGGATGTTTGCTTACCATTACATTTTGCATTTATAAGAGCTCTATGATTGACATTAAAGTCCACGGGCCAATTCATTTCTGATATATCTATAATCTTTCCGATATCTTGTTATGATATAAATGACTGAACATCATTGTAGAATTATAAGGAAAAAATATATATCAGTGATTTTTTTACCTTTGCATCCTGAGTCCAGAACTCAATGAATTTGCTATGGATGCAAAGTTTCAAATAATGTGCATCTTTTGGATACATACTTTTTCTAAGTAGGGAGTCCTGTCTGACAGAAATTTGGTATTAAAATTAATACCAAATAGTGTTCAACTTATGTCAATCATATTCTAGGTCCAGCTAAGATATAATAATGTGCTATACTATAGGTAAGCTTAAAAATATTAAGGAAAATGAAGTTTTGATTAATATCAAACTAAATTAATGGAAATAAACATATTAAATTTATTTGACAGTTTTGAATAATTTCAGTATCAGAAGCATTGTAATTAATATAGAAATCAAATTCATTTTTTTCTTCATTCCATTGTTAATATACCTTTCATATCACTAAAGCAATATTAAGCCCTGTAACTTGGATTTTTCTGCTAAATTTTGGGACTCATAGATTTATAGCCCAGCGAGTACTAAGGACCCACACTGATGAGTTTGTAAAAAAATCACTGTATATATGTTCATTCTTTGTAAAAATGTTAGAAGACTTGCAAGTTACCGACTTTATCATTGCATTTATTTATTATTGAAAAAATGCTGAACAGCTAGTCTCAACAGTGTTTATAGGCTAGAATTTTCAGTTTGCATTAGGGCCAAAATTATTAAATATATTGTTATAGTCTGTCCCATCAAATTTGAACATTCCATTTTTTATTTAATATAATAGTAAAATCATTTAAATTAATGTCATCTTAACCCTGACGTCAATATCTCTAGGCATGTTTTTCATTTTTTTCATAAAGTCAGTAATATGGTCAAAATGTTAAAATTATATTTTTCCTCGTTGACTTACGTTGTAACCTGACGTGACGTCCATTTCAAAATGGCGGCGCCCATATAGACGTCATTTAGGGTTCGTCTCACAATTACGGTGAAATGTACTCGTTAATTATAAAAATTTGATTATATTTATTTACTTACTGATCAATAGCTAAATGTTCTCATTAAAATGAAAAATGAGAACAAAGTTGGTGTCAAAAAGGCAATTTTACTAGCAAACTATTATTAAAATAATCAAAATCATTTAAAGCTAAAATATCGCTAACCGCTTTATAAATTCTTACACACATCAATTAATAACCATGATAAACTGTCGTATTTTTTAAGATAAAAAGAACAATGAAGTGATTTGATTAGATAGCTTTCCAATAAAGTGCGTATCTTACCGCAGCATGTCGTAGGGTGCGGGAACACTAGCTAGAATATGATAAACAATATCAACAAGGAAAGGCGGCGTTCAATGAACGTAACCCCCACATGACCCAGCTAGAAGACTATAAAAAATGGTTCTTTGCTAATTAATGTTTAATTTACACAATTCTTTAGTTGTCTGAATTCTGTCCATTAGTATGTATCACTTCTATTCAAAAATAATTAAATTGACCAGGTTCGATGGGATACAAAAATATGTTACCCTTCTTATTTCGGGTGCGATGTCCGTGCGCTAAAACTTTCCGTAGGTTTCAACTTTCACAAAAAATCGCCAACAAATACTACATTATCATGTAAATCTGACAAGAAATATATAGAAAGGAAAACTGATTCACTATATGTTTCAGTATTGCTTTGCTTGTTACCACAGTGTCTACTTTAACTAACTCCCTGGCTAATGAGAGAACACAGACTTGCGTTCGAGGAAAATGTTAAATTATAAGAATATAATATCATGCTTTCTAGTTTTAGCAATCAAACGTAGGCCTATACACTTTAAGTTTGTAAATACAAATTTAACTTCCCGTCTCACAATTCAACAAAATGTCAGTGATTTCACTGATTTGATATTATTAAGAATAAGTTTGAATAAATTAAATTGGAGTGTTCAATAAGCGACAATAAGTGTTTATTTCATGATTTCCGGTGTTTTATTGTAATATATCAGATGATTATATTCTGATAAACCACTAGTGAAATTTAATATGAAATTAGGCAAAGCCTATGAACGGGGAAGTCGGTAAAAAATCCTTTCATTTTTCCGTTTTAAAGGTGTCATTCGGTATTATATGTACCAACTTCCGTTTTCACTCGGAACACTCGACGTTTATTATTAATCCGAAAAGTTGAGATTTGTTCCGTTATCGGAATACACCGCCTTTTATCATTGAGTTACATTGTAAATGGCGGCGCCTAACTAGAACTGACACTGAAAATTTCATTGATAGGTATAGAATTCTATATATTTTTTAATTGTTTTTTATATGAATGTTCTTTTAAATATACACGTGTAGTCTATAGCCGGGCAAGCCAAAGCCCTTTTACTTCCCCGTATAAAATATAATTTTCACTGTAGCCGGACTATATCTGAATGCGGATGAAAAGAAAATCATAACTAAATGGAATAACAGGCAGAAATAAATGCCATCATGCGTAAATTTTGCTTCTTTAGGAAAAGAAAGTCGATGTCATCATACATAATGTTAAAAAATGTAACAAAATTAGAGAAATGTAACAGACCTATATTTCAAAATTTATGATGTGACGTCATGATGTGATGACGTCACAAGGGAGAATGCGCGACGTTACGCGGCAAAATTAGTAAAAACATACTTAAAATCACTATAAAAGCATGAAATAAAAAGAAAATTTATTTGTTTTACATATAAGATTGAAATATATTTCATTCGTGAACACCAGCTATTATATTTTCACTCGTGGCTACGCCACTCGTGAAAATATTGCATCTGGTGTTCACTCAGTGAAATTATATTTCAATCTTACATGCAAAACAAACAAATATCCTCTATGTTTTCTTAGACTCAAAGTGTTACATATAATTATTATGTTAATATGAAGGGGAGATCGAGTCAAAGAGAAACACCGAGTGACTTTCTCAATAATTTTAGCCTTCCTAAAATTTAAAAATATTCAGTGAAAATACAATATTAGATCTAGCATATTTTTCGCGGGAGAAAAATACGGCATATTGTATATTTTGTAGCTAAAATAGTAGGATTTACAGAAGTCATGAAAAACGAGATTATATGTAGGGAAATTATTTCTGAGAAATATGTAAAATAGTTTAAAACATAAAATCAAAACGAATGTAATATGTAATTAATGGAAGAAGTATTGTACTGTTGTAGATTTATGTCAATAAGTGTGTTTAAAATTATCTAGATGATCTAAATGTTATCAAAAGTTTTATTATTCATATATGAATTGAAGGTGTATTTTTACAGTTAAGTTGCAAAATCTGGGTATACAAAAATTATTTTAAATTTCATCAAGACAAATTCATCTCAACGCTTAAAATTATCTGTTTGAGGTTACATAATGCCTAGCCGCTCTCTGTCAATGCCGCAACTGGAATCGCGAGGCATTTTTGTTACGTCATATATTTCGTAAATTGTTGTTGACGTAATAAAGTTTCGTCTGGAATCCATTTTCAAGAGTAAATAAGCATCGTGATGTTGACAACTAAAATGGATGGGCCGTTCTTGAATTATGGATTTGGAACATAATGAATTATGATGTGTTTCATTTACATATTTCATTTGCTAACCCAGATAACTCCACAAATTGAACAATGTTTTAATAATGAGACGGATTAACAGTTTAAAACATCTGGATCATCATAAGTGACAAGTGTAGGAGTCATGTCATTTAGGAGTTTCGAAGTAGAAAAAATCGGATCTACGGAACTGGATAGATACTGGCAATGAAGGAATCTTCAGATGGGACGTTTATAAATACTGTATCTATTCCGAAATTCATAGGAATTCTATTCAGCTTAAAAGTAAGTGTAATTTCGAGATATTTTATCCATTTGACTCGGTGTTCTTGTTGCTTATTTTTCAATTTTTTTAAAGTTTTTCATCATGCATTGCAACTAAACCGTTACATCTTGTAGAATCTAGATCCAGCTTTGTAAAATAATCATGAAACGACCCCGAGAACCTCATGTATATTTTAGAAACATAACACGTGTTTTCTCCCGTTCATCTTCAAATGAAGAGTACTTCGGCAATGGCTACGAAAAAAAAACAACAGATACTTGCCATAGAGAAATTAAACTTTGCTTTTACAAGAAGAATAGACACTTTAGAGAACACTCCTGAAAAACTCGAGGGTGACTTTTTTTTTGTTTATAAAAAAGTATTATTTTTTATTTAACATCGTTTTGTAATTTCATACCAATCAAAAAGTCATTTCCATTTTTAATGGGACAGACTATAGTCATGACGGCTTTCCCATTGCTGTCATCAAACTTTAACCTTTTTCATAACTTTTTCAGATCTTGGTGTATTGTCTTCATACTTGGCCACAACAACCCTTCAAATAGACCAGACTAAACTAAATTAACTTGACCACCATATTAACATTCAAGGTAAATGTCTAAATTTTCTTGATTTTTGCTATTAGTGGCTATAATTTGTTATTTTTGAATGGATTGTCTTCAAACTTGAACAACAATCTTTCAGGATAGGACCTGACTCACTCATAAATGTCCTTGAAGCTTTTGTGATCAGAAGTTGTACAGAATAATACAAACCCAGAGCAATTTCATTCACTTGGTTTTTTGCAACTTCTGAGAAAATGGATTTTAAAGATAGTTGTTTTCTTGAAATTTCAGGACAGTATAGTAGATAGTAAAGACATTTAATACATACTGTATATACACTATAATTACTATAGTATACTATAAAAATCTTTATGCTTGGACAATTTTAAACAAATTGTTTCTTAAACAGTGTAAAAAATTAGGATTTGAATCGACTAGGCTGGTCAGACTACTAGATTGGAATATTCACTTGTCCAAAAGACATTTCACTAGCACGATTCATTTGTTCAAAACAGTTGTTTATATTGCCTCTGAAAATACAGTAGCCTGGTCGGGCTTGTTACTGTGAAAAGTTGATAGCCCGAGGAGAAATTTAGTAGTCGGACTCTCAGACTACTGCTAATTTCGAACACTGCTTAAATTATTGATTTGATATTAACTAACATAATTATTGGGATACTATATGTATATCTAATAATAATTATATTTTATGTTTCAGAAGTTCGGCCTACATGTCAGATTTATGAATGTGAACAGCAGGATATAGATTTTAAGGATGCTTTAGGGTCAATGACAATGAAATCACGAGAGATAAAGGCTAAAATGTGAGACTGTCAATCTGACTAACCTTGAAGTGAACAAATGGAAAAAATGTCTCTTTCAATAGATAGGGGCTTTTAAGGAAGAGGTACATGATTATTTAGAAGTATTTGTATATGATATTTCTTAATTATTATATTCTAATAGCTTTTTTTTTCTTGACTTGTTTAAAGGCTGACACAGGACAGTTTATTTTAAGTCAGTGAGCTTCGGTCACTGGATAGACTATTGTCACAAAAAGCCAAATTTATAAAAAAGAATAACAGTGTATTTAAATATCTTATACAAGAAATTAGGAACAAAATTAATTGCAAGCACAATTGTGACATGTAACATGTATTTAGGATTTCAGCTTTCTTTTCCTTTTTACCTCAGGACAATTCACATTAAAATATTGAATATTCACAGTAAGTAGTGTTAGCACTCTGACATATCTGACATATATGATCATCTTATCATCACTTAGCTGTCTATAGCTTATCAGAATCACTCACATTTATGAATTTAAATAATTTTGAAAAAATTGCTGCTTAGCAAATAGATAAAATACTTGGGGTGTCTGTGACTGATTGGTTTAGTTTCTTGATTTTAAACCTTTAAGCCTTTCACTGCTGTAAGTTCGTTCTCGGCAAGGGTTTACAAGTGGAATTTTAATTTTGCAATTAACTTTTTCTAAACAAATATTTCAGGAAACAGAGGCGCTTACATATATGATAGAACAGTAAAAGCAGGAGTGATAAGGAAAGATACATGTAGAATAAGATGTGTCTTCATGTCTGAAACACTAAAGAAATAGAAATATTGTGGTTTTATAAACTTTAAAAGAAATTGGAATATCAGGAGACTGCCTGCCCTTTGCAATGTTGGATAATGAGTTCTTAGATGTGATGTCGAAAGCCTCATGAATATAGTACCATGACTTAATCTAATTAGAAAAAGAAATGACATTGAGGAGAAAACTAGTCACCAGTCTTTCACCAAGAACTAGAGATAACTTTCCAATATTTGAAATATCATAATATGTATAGAACTTTATTGAGCCACCAGTTTTTCACCAGGAAAATAAGATCACTTGACTATTTTTAGCTCACCTGTCACAAAGTGACAGGGTGAGCTTTTTTGATCGCTTTTCGTCTGGCGTCCACTTTAAATGACATCTCCTCATAAACCACTAAGCCAATTTCATCCAAACTTCACAGGAATGTTTCTTTGGTGGTCACCTCTAAATATTGTTCATAGAACGCTGGTTGCCATGGCAACCAAAAGAAAAAAACTTAAAGTATCTTCTTTT
This sequence comes from Ruditapes philippinarum, assembly GCF_026571515.1. Classification (NCBI taxonomy): domain Eukaryota; kingdom Metazoa; phylum Mollusca; class Bivalvia; order Venerida; family Veneridae; genus Ruditapes; species Ruditapes philippinarum. Next base: position 16,076 of record NW_026853215.1, read on the forward strand.
AAAGAACCTAAAGAGCTAGAGCTTAGACAAAGTATCTTCTTTTAAAGGTATGAAACATCTTCTAGTGAGTGTCTACCAAGTTTGTTCAAATAAAAGCCCTGGGGGTCAAAATTGGCCCCGCCCCAGGGGGTCATTGAATTCCCCTATATGCATATAGTAAAAACTTAAAAATCTTCTTTTAAAGAACCAAAATAGCTAGAGTTTAGATATCAAGCATGAAACATCTTCTTGTAAGTGTCTACAAAGTTTGTTCAAATAAAAGCCCTGGGGTCAAAATTGGCCCCTCCCCGGGGGGCATTGATTTTCCTAATATGTGTATAGCAAAAACTTAAAAACCTTCTTTGAAAAAACCTAAATAGCTAGAGTTTAGATGTTAAGCATGACACATCTTCTGGTAAGTGTGTACAAGGCCCCACCCCAGGGGTTTCATTGTTTTTAACTATTTGTGTACAGTAAAAACTTAAAAAATCTTCTTTTAAAAAACCCAATGAGCTAGAGCCTAGATGTTTAGCATGAAACATCTTATGGTGTCGACCAAGTTTGTTCAAATTTAAGCCCTTGTATAAAAATTGGCCATGCCGGGGTGGGGGGTGGTGCAGAGGTCTTTGTTTTACATTATATGTGTGTAGTAAAAACATCATGAAACATCTTCTAACGGGTGTCTTACAAGTTTGGTCAAATAAAAGCCCTGGGTTTTAAACTGGCCCCGCTCCAGGGGCCTATATACACATGGCCCTCTTGTTCAACAATCTTGTTGAAATATGTATGAACAAATCTTTATCAACTTCAAGCTTTTATTGAAGGAATTTGAAATAACTTGGCAGAAATGATTGTTATAATAAGACAATGAGTCATGTCAACAACCAGACCCCTACCTCCAGGGTCAAGGTCGCACTTGCTCATTCAAGGTCAACTTGTCTTTTTGAGAGTATATCTCGTGTCTGGTCTTCCCTATCTCTAAAGGGATTTTGTAAATTCTTGCCACAATTGCTCACAATAATGAGAAGATGTTTCATGCTCAACAACAGGTCACCTGCCTCCAAGGTCAAGGTCACACTTGGAGGTCAAATATTAGCATAGCCTGTTACAGGGTATATTTCGTGTCCGGTCCATAACTTTGTCATTTATTGAAGGAATTTGAAATAACTTGGCACAAATGTTTGTTATAATAAGACGATGATGTGCAACAACCAGACCCTTACCTTCAGGGTCAAGGTCACACTTGCTCATTCAAGGTCAACATTGTCCATTTGAGGGTATATCTCGTGTCCAGTCTATACCTTTCTTATCTTTGAAAGGATTTTGTAAATACTTGCCGCAATTGTTCACAACAATGAGATGATGTGTTATGCGCAACAATCGGTCACCAACCTAGAATGTCAAGGTCACACTTGGAGGTCTAAGATTAACATAGCCTGTTATAGGGTATTTTTTTTTGGCCGGTCCATAACTTTTTTGTATATCAAAGGATTTTGAAAACACTTGGCACAAATATTCACTATAATAAGACAATGTGTCAAGCGCAACACCTGCATCCCTACCTCCAAGGTCAGGGTCACATTTCGAGGTAAAAAATTAACATAGTCTTTTAAAGGGTATATATTGTGTCCAATGTAGAACTTCTTCATAGTTCAAGGGATTTTGAAATAACTTGGCACAAATAGTCACAATAATAAGACGATAATTATGTCAATTACAACACCTGCACCCCTGCCTCCAAGGTCAAGGTCACACTTACATGTATAAAGGTAACAAAGTCTGTTATATGGTATATTTTATGCCCCGTCCATAACTTCTTCATAGATGAAGGGATTTGGAAAATACTTGGCACAAATAGTCACAATGATAAGATGATATGTCATGCACAACACCTGCACCCCTACCTCCAAGGTCAAGGTCACACTAAGAGGTCAAAGCAGGGATTTTTTCCAGGATTTTGGGAACATAACCCATACCCATGCAACTGAGAATTTCAGCGATATTTTGTTAAAATTGGGAAAAAATGTATGACTGAAAGTTTGCAGTGATTAAATGTATGCAAGCAATCACTGCCTAGGATGGCTTCTTCAAACATTTAAACACTATTACAGTAAAGAAGCCCTTATTTTCAAAGATTTTAGAATTCTTTATTCAATATTTATATTTTTGTAACTTTCAATTGGGAATATTTTCCTTTGGATTGGGAAAATAATAATCTATTTTCAATTGGGAATATGTCCCAATAACGGCTATAAAATAAGCCAAAAAATCCCTGCAAAGCATAACATGATATATTTTGAAATTCAGTATTTCATTTGATTTCTTTAATAAATTAATTGTTGCATTTGCAGATCCAGCATTGATCATAATTTTGGACTGAAAATCCTTAGATCCCTGCCTCAATCTTTTGAAATAGCACAATTTTTTGCTTCATATAAAACTTCCCTGAGGCGGGGGACGTTGGTATCTCTGTTACAAATTCTTGTTTATTTTACCAACAAGTGTTCACTTTCAAACTTTTGATCATTGTATTTTTTGTACTACCTTTTGTATAATGTTGTATTTTATTTATGTTCTTATTCTAAGATTAGCATGGCCAACTCATGAAAGTCCAAATGATGGTCAACTTTTTTATGTTTTTTTTTTTTTTTTTTTTTTTTTAACATTTTACTTTATTTTTACAGTGTTCCTCTGAATCATACATTCTGTTTTAGTTAAACATGCACTTCTTGTTACTTATTTTCCCATACTTCATATTACATTGATCACGTTTGATGTGATGGCTCATAAAATTGTAACAATATCATTCTTTGTACTTTACCTAGTAATTTATGAAAACAGAAATGCTCTTGTAAGCTAACCAATAAGATTTGTACACCTTTTAAGGATTCAATTTATAACTGGTATATTCAACAATGTATCAAAACACAGGTCAAGTATGATGTCAGTTACATTCCACAAAATTTATACAACATTATGCATTCCTTACCAAATCATATGCAAAAAAAAATGATTTATAACTGATAATATTTGAATGCTTTTGAAATCTATAAAGATTTTTCATATAACTCTGGACAAAATTTAACAGTCTTCAGTGAGTTGGAGTGTAGTATGAAAAATCAGGTGTCTGTTGCAAAGATCAAGGTCACTACTTTGGATCAAAAGTCAAATAATAACTTAAAACATGAGAGTATATTTCTATATACATGGCTGGATTTTCATAACATTTATCACAAATGCTCACTTATGTATACATCTTTCTCCCCAATCTGAAGCTTTAAGGTTCAGTTCTGAATAATGGCAACAGGCTTGATATATGCTGCCAGTGGGCTTGTCTAATTATGTACATATTTTGATTACCCACTCAATATAAGCATTGTACTTAACGCACGCAGGCATTCAAGTCCTATGGGCACATTTCTACTTTTGACTATATTTTGTTGTATAATGTCAGTCTTGTACATTGTAAAAAATCCTTAAAACAGCACCTCCTATATTACTGGCCGTTTGCATTAAAGCTTCTTTCTTTCAGATTGTTATAAATTGTATCACCTCAATATGTACCAATAATTTAAAGGGACTCACTCCATTGAGGTTTAAAAGCCTAAAACATAACATTTGAATTTCTACAGAAATGAGCCGGGGCACTTGATACAGAAATATATGCACAGATAGTGAAGAAATATACTTTGAAATGAATTGAAAATCAATTTTTTTTATGCTTTTCTCAGCTTGATCTGCGTGATATGTGTTTAAACGCTTTCATTTTGGGTAATTTTTTTACAATTTGAATAATTATTCTTGAAAAACGAAGTGCGCAAATGATCTGAAATTTTTCTCAAAGATTAGTGGTCAAAACATACATCAAGTGGTACATTAATCTAGAAAAATAAATTTCATTCTCATCATGTCAAAAAACCTCAGTGGAGTTCCTTTTACACATTTTATCTGACAAACTAAATTTCATTATCTCCATATATTTAATCATTTATTTTTTATATAACAATTATTTTTACTTTTATGCAAGTTTTGACAATAAAAGTTTATTTTAAATCATTGTTCTTTGTTTTGCTATGACTTTAACAGCATGTACATCAATTTCATACTAAAACACAATTAGTTATGTTAGAACTTACAAATGTAAGCACATGATGAGCTTTTCTTGTCCTTGAGTTTAAAATAAAAAGTCTCTTCATTAACTATGATTAAATAATGCTTATGGCATGGTCTTGAATTCCTATGAAGTTAAGTCATATAAGTCGTGGCCGATTTAGGTCAAACTGAGTGGTTCTTTGTGTGCATAAATTAATGCAGTAGTATTATCTATTAATTCACTAATTACTATATTAGTAACAGAATTGCCTATGATTTCAACTGATTATGAGTGTCACAACTTATGGGTTTGGGGCCCTGGGCAAAGAACTAGTTATCAGCCCACTGAACATGAGTAGTGCAAAAACGGAAACAATGACGTCACATTTTACGTCATCAAATCAGCTAGCTGTAGATTGAAGCTTGCACATATTCCTTTGTTTTTAATTCACACGCATTAGGTATTTCTATGAAAATTTCCTTCCAACAGTACTTTCAGTGCTTTGATTTAAATTTAGATATGACATGCAGGCAATCCATGGTTGTACTGACCGATTGATGAACCTTTAAACCACCTAGTATTAATGACATCTCGATCATGAACTCAGTTCTAAAAATAAATCCAGCACACACAGCGGAATTTCCACAATATCAGTTTTCTTTTTTAAATAACTGAAGCACGTATGACATTTTTGTAAGTTTATCTGCATTTCATTTGTTTGTGATAATTTTATATTCATTTTCAGTATACATGTATGTACTAACAATATGTTTTGATACAAATATTTAATGTGTTATGTGACTGTACCAACTGCAAAACAATGTCGGTTAGATATCTGAAATATTAATAATAAGTTTCATGTTCATATGTAACATATTTTTGTGTGTAAAACATTGCATGTCAGTTTTATTTAATACGCACGTGCGTTTATAGAAATAGGGATGTGTATGTAAAAAATCTTTTAAAAAGGTAATGTTATTTCAAGAATATCATGTCACATTTCTGCAACTCACATGATAGAAATGATGTGCATATTTTTGCAGGTACTAGTTGAAAAAAGTATTTTCAAAAGCTTTATCTTTTCATGAATACTGAATCATAATGGCTAAGCATAAAGTTTTTCCTTTCCTACATTTGCTTCTAACAACTTCTTCTCTATAACCATTTGACCAAATTTGATAACATTTCGTTCCCTATGGATATTAACGTTCATATGAGTTTTAAGTTTAAAATAATTTGCATAGTCTGTCTTTATTTATAACCTTAAGGAAGAGAATGAATCAGGATGGTATTTTACTTCTTAATGTCTTGTTTTTCTTTCTCTGTATGCAGAAAAGAATTTGTAATTACGTAATGTTAACGCTAAATAACGCTCCGCTTTTATATTTGACCGTGACCAAATACGAAGTTATTTCTGTTGCCTTTCACACAGCCAATCATCGGCGAGCTTTCATAATTTTGAAAGCGATGTGGTTTCTAATTTTAACCCTGGAAAAACCAATACTGAGTAGATAATTTTCACGATTTCGAGAACAAACATGGCATTGCCCATTAAAAATTGACTATTAGTATATTATATAATTTGTTAAAAAATAAAATTTACTTTAAACATTTTTTTTCTAACAAAAATCAGTTTGTTTAACTTCCACGGATAGCGGTATTTTGGTATATGTAAAAATCGGTTTGATTGCATGGCTAAAACAGCTTTCTCGGAAATCCGAATTATAAATTTAAAGAAGGCGAAACATATACGGTCGTCATCAGATCTACATAAAAGAAATAAATAGATCTGAACTTTAGTCAGATTGTCTTAACGCATCTCACATCTTACTTATCTTACTTGTACCTATTGTCAAGTTACAGGTATCTCTAGTTTACGGAAATGATCCATTTTCAGTGTGGCAATACCACGTGACATTGACGTCATTTTCGGCATCATTTCCAAGACAAATGTTGTTCGATTCGGAAAAGAAAATAGCCGTAAATATTTTATTTCTGTACCAATTTCTTTGGGATATGCACCAGTCTACGGGGAAAAATATAAGCTTTCCACAGAATATTGGATCTTCGTCAGTTTATAAGCCGTTTAATCAAACACTGCATAACCTTGGAAGTTGCTTGTATTAGAGCGGGCTTCAGTTGCAAGCTATTTCGTTTTCTGGCGTTATCTGGTCTACGTCATGATTTAAAAGTCAGGTTTACATCAACCGGGAGTACGGAAGGCAAAACTCTACCTAAATATGTTCATATTTTTATTATGAATGACATAAATCTTACATTTTTCTTCAATTGTCAATTCTGGCACCAGTTCCAAGTCGAAAAAAAGGACTACAGTTTAAAGCAGATTTTAGAATCCGTTGCAAATGCAAAGCAACATGCCTACCGTTCTCTTTCTATAATTACGTTAACCATGAAAAACATGTTATTTACTATACGATTTACATAAACACAAATGAATATTTAAATGATTTTTACTCGCTGCGCTATAAGTGATTTTAAATGTCGTAAAATTGTTGTCTGTATTTGTAAAGAAATTGATTTGCTCTTTCACGGTAATGATTATGAAAAATCTATTTGTGTCATGTAGCAATACTAAACGTGGAATTGAAATCAGAAACCCTAAATATCGCCCAAAACGGCAAAATTGAAAATGTTGCAGGCTCGGATTGACTTAGCTAGCCTGTCCAATGAACGTGCACATTCAGGATCACTTCGATTTGTATGCTGTGAAAAGGGTTACGCCTCAACGCGGCAATTTTAAAGTCAAAGGTTATTCTTTTGTAAAGAGTTATTTATACGTATAACCATATATATATAAAGAACCTGTAGCAATGTTTTAGTATGATAGATTCAGCTTTTTAACACAGTGGCACTCGTTGATAAAAAATATTTTTACATCCTGTTTTCATACCCACGGTAACCGTTTTTCGTGAACTGGATATAACTTCGTTCAGTTAAGAACACTATTAAACACACTATTAAACACTATCTATTTTATAATTGCATTTATTTCTGTTGATAAACTGCATATCTGACAAATTTAGTTAATTATATCAGTCAACTCAGCTTTATCAGAGAGCTCACCAATATACATTGTAAAGAGAGGAAGGGAACGGAATATTTATGGTTTGAAAACATTTAAATCGAGTAGAAATTTTTAACAATAATGTCTCTTTCAACTGAATAAAAACGATAGGGCTATTTGGGACTATTTCTTATCGATGTGGTCATTGGCTGTAAATGCATGGATTATTGCACGCGGCATGACCTGCAGATGTCCTCTTTTCCGAATCGAGCAACATTTGTCTTGGAAATGATGCCGAAAATGACGTCATAGTCACGTGGTATTGCCACACTGATTTTAAGACATGTAAAAACAGCAGTAAAGAACACCAGTTAAAAAAAACAACAACAAAAAAACAAACGAGCCGAGAAAACCCAAAGACTTCGCTTAATTTGCGTAACCAGAATATGATTGAATGACACTACACATGCACGTTGCGTGTGCTAGTTTGTAACAAATTTTTGAAATAATGATTTCGTTTTACAGGTGTGCTACCCTTGAAGAAACAAACTACATTGCAAAAACTTAAATAGCATTTATTGTGAGCTGTTGATGCGTTTATTGTAACGGTAAGAGAAGATTTATTTTGATACAAAGAATCATAGTCGCCGCACGTTTCTTTTTAATGAAGGAAAGAAATTTCATAAACATGTCTAAAATTCATGTGCAAATATTACATCAGCCAATATGTAAATTAGTGCAAATGTACAATTTGTTAAGTAGTTTTAGCTCAAAAAGATTCATTCATATATTACTTTCACAGATGATAACTGTATTGAAGGAGGTGGGATGTGTTATTTATATGCCTGCAACCTTAACATTTGATGCTCTACAACCTATGTTTACATTGTAACTTTCAAAATTTCTACGCTATAAACAAGTGTCAGAGTGTAAAAATATTTGTTACGAATAATTTAATATCACATTATAACAAATGGATGTCAAAAAACTTCAACAAGAGATGCGTAAATGGGATCGACCAACCGCCATGTTTGTCGCGTTACCTATTCGTACAACTGAAAAATACCAGTATTAATGTACGAACATAGGCACTTGATGGCAAAAAGTTTTTTTATCGACTACCCTTTGTGACCCGCCGTGATTTTTATAAACATTTATCTTGTCAATTCAACAAAAACGTCTTTTTGTATATAAATTACTACAAGGTTTGTCTCTCGCCATGTTTGCAAGCAACGGACCTGACACTGAACTGTTTACAATTATTTGTGTGACCACTATAATAAGATATTAGGCAATAAATGAAATAATTTCTATATTCATGGCTGAACGGCGATTCCAAGCATTTTTGGAAATGGTTATACTTGTATGGCCGTCTATTCATTTTCCTACAGCCGAGATTAATTAATATTTCAAGTGAAAGAAACAACATCAATAACTTTCTTTTAAACTCTCTGGAAGTGCTTGATAAGGTCAGTGTATATAAGTCCTCGGCCTCGAATTTTGTGAGAAGTGATCAATATACATTTTGAATGTCCTTTAATTAACGTATACATAACGGTAAAACAAAAAAAGTATTCCTAAACTGAAAACATGTATAATTTCAAGTCAATGTCAACACATTTTCCCAACGTCACTAGTTTTAACGATGCAAATTTATAATTTATCTAACAATAACAATGCCAATTGATCCCAAAACGTTTCTGTCTGGCTATATAAAACTTTTTATCAGATTTTCTACCAAATTTATCCTTTTAAATCATGGATCTTGCAGCTAAAATATCTCTACTCGTTCCAGAAGCATCTTAAGAATTGTTGAAATTTTGTCATTCGTTATAATTGTTTGAGCTTGAATTCACTTTCAAATTTGTTAAATTCAAAATTGTTGATACAGTCAAAGGTATTTACAGAATATCTCCGAAGAAACTTCCCCTCGAACCCTGCCAGTGACTTTAGATTTTTTTTTACCTGAAGATGCTATAATAGTGAAGTCTCCAAACTATGAAACAATTAAGAAATAATATCAGTATCGTAGGCCTTCGTGGTCAATTCCTACGCATCAAAGCTCCCAACCGGTGTTAAATAGCCGATATACACCGCTAAGACCGATATTATTTCTTAAATAGATAATTATCTATTATTTAACTAGTACATGTACGTCTTGGCAGTTCTGGGTAAATTTTAGTGTTTTTCGAAGTTAGATACGTATTTGTTGTATATTTTTCTTATCTAAAAGAAAACATATCAAGTAAGTCTGATAAAAATCTTTTATTTATTGTGTTAACACGAAAACTAACTAGTTAGTCAGATAGTTAACTTGATAATTATATGGTTAACTGTTGACAGAAATATGCCACCATACTATAAAGAGGCGAAAAAAACCTTAATTGATAACAGTCTAGATTTGACATTTTAATCAAACGTTGTTGGAATGATAATTTCAATCACATTTCGGATGAGCTTGAAGATGGATCAAATCAAAGATAAAAACTTTACTCTATATAAATAAAGAAAGTTATTGTTAAAACTTTAGTGGTTACATTTTCTATTTGATTTTGATCAAACTTTGCCATGAGGATTATCTCAGAAATGTTTCATAGTTCGAATATGGGTCATCTTTGGTTAAAAATTAGGTATCCAGTTCATCATTTTTTGCACTTTCAATAAAGTTAAGCAAATATACGTGGGTGAGCGAAGGAATGCCATACGGCTCTTTGTTTTGAGTTCTGGTGTTACCCTGTTTCGTCATCATCAGTAGTATATGGGACACTTTGGCATCACTTACTGCGCATGCGCGAGCTTATTTTGGATTATAGTTTGAATGGCATTACGCAATCTATTGTTGGCAAGATACGTAATCAAGAAGTGTTTATTATATAATTAATCTTATTAGACCGGTTTTATAAAAAAGGGGATAAGAATACAAACAAAGGTGTATTGTTAGTTAGATTATTGATATTAAACGTGCATTATGATAATGACAAAGGGGGGTCTTTTAGGAATGTTGATAATGCTTGCTTTTGGAGAAAATAAAATTTTTTTACCGGCAAATTTATATAAAACACCCGTAATCATTATGTCAAATTTGAATAAAATAAAAGCGTTATACTAATAAGAAGAATAAATATGGATGAAAGTTTGGTCAAATTTGATATTAAATGTTGTTTGTTATACAGAATAGTGATATCCCTGTTGAATAGATTCTTATAAGGTATAAATGATAATACTGAACTACTATAATTTTCGATGAGAAAATATTTATACGCGATATTCTAGCAAATATATAAACATTTTAATTATGTCTAATTTGAAGACTGAATTATGATTTTGGTCATAATTTAAATATCAAATACTGTTTGTTTTACAGAATCAAACTTTTGAATAGATTACAATGCGGTAAAAATTATAATACTGATTTATACCAAAATACGAAATAAATAACGATTTACATCGTCTAAAAGAATCTAAATCTGTTACTGATAGATTTATAGCATGAATGATGAATACATTTTCTAATCTCAATTAAAATGTTGTACATGTAATCATTAAATTCCGTTTATTCCGTTTTATCGTCTGGTTATTTAAGTATTGATTTAAAATTTGGTTATGACTTGATTTAAGTAGATAAATTCGATGCTACATAAACTTAATTTTCATATAAATAAATGATGAAAAGAGTAATATCCGATCGTTTTGTGCCACAAATCAGCAATATATTATCTAAATGTTTACGCTTTTGTGTGTATAGTATCATTAATCGTATAAGAAACATATTATAAGACCATGGAGTGGCAGAATTTAAGGATTGTTATTCAAGTCAGATTATTAGTCCCCTACCGGTTTAACCGGAGGGGACTTTAGGTTTACCCTCCGTCCGTCTGTCTGTCTGTCTGTCCGTCTGTCAGTCTGTCTGTCTGTCAGTCCGTCAGTCCGTCCGTCCACAAAACTGGATCCCGCGATAACGCAAAATGTACTGAAAATATTTTAATGAAACTTGATATATGGATAGTTGGCAGTATGGAGATTATGCACGTCTTTTTTTTTCTTCCTATGTTGAAAATTCTGGTTGCTATGGCAACAAATAGCCTGAAAATATGGCAAATTGAACACATAAACTGGATCCCGCGATAACGCAAAAAGTACTGAAAATATTTTTATGAAACTTGATATATGGATAGATGGCAGTATGGAGATTATGCATGTCTTTTTTTTTCTTCTTATGTTGAAAATTCTGGTTGCCTGAATTTCAAGATTTCTGATTTAAATTTTTCAGCTTTTTCACTATAAGTTCTTTATTTCTTAAGGTGTTTACTTCAAACTTTAAATATAAGTTTCTGGTCATCAACCACATCATATGTGACAAGGTTTACAACTCTAGCACAAAAATTATCAGTGTTACCTCCCTTGAACTTAGAATTTTTATGAAAAAAATGTTGTCTTTTTTAAATAACTTCTTTATTTCCTAATGTATCTACTTCAAACTTCATATATATGTTTCTTATTATCACTCAACATTTTTGAGAAGGTTAAATACTCTAGCAAGACTATTTCCAGAATTATGTCCCCCTTGAACTTAGATTTTTTTCGAGAAATTGGTATTTTTCACTCCAACTTCTTCATTCATTATAGGATTTACTTTAAAATCGCACATCGTAATAATATGACAAGGTTGTATAAACATAATTTCCTTACTTAAGGCAGGGAAACTTAACACATTACTGTGATATAGACAAACTTAGAACTCAAAAGTTCATTCATGTCATTCATTCACTGGTAAAATTGACTGGCCAATGGCCCATCAGAAAGTTGCTGGGGTTCTAACCGGTAGGGGACTTATGGATTGCTTGCAATACTATGATAATTGCTTGTTTTTTTAAATGTGTATTACAATTAACGGGATTTAATATATTTGAAAGGGGTATTGTAATTTGACGGATTTGACGATTTAAACTATTGATAATAATTGCGTTAATTTCAAACTACTTAAAATTGAAATGAATCGTATTATAATATCAGGGAGTGTGCAGAAAATAACGGTAAACATTAACAAAGCGTGTACGCTAATTGTAAGTTAAGCCAGATTATTGAATGAATGAATGAATGAATGAATAAAGAACGTTATAAAATAAGAGTTTTAAATGTATATTAATATTCTCGAATTAAAGGAAAAGATTATGATGTAGTTAACGTGACAATATTGAAAACAGAAATGCAAAATAAAACGGAAAAATACAATAGATAAAAGAAATGTTAATTTTTAATTTTATTAACGAAGCAAAAGAACTTTAATTCATATTTTATACGATACTGTCACAATGGTTTATGATAATTATGACTGATGATACACTCGTTTTGTCAATCTAGTCATGATTATTGTTTATTGATTATTTTTGTCATTTGAGTCACTTTAAAGCAACCATTGTGCCTCTTCTGACATGGATTAAATCCTTTGATGAAGGTTTTCATAGTTTGTCCCTGATATCGTTTTATGACGTAGTATTCGCAGTAGAGCCCACACACTTTTGGTGAAAAAATCTGAGGTCGTCCATTATACAAGAAATGTTCCTTCTTAAGTATCTTCTCAAAGCCAACGCCATAGCTTTCGGGGCTTTTTCCAAGTGAGGCAAAAATTTGTAAGGCCGTGCTTAGGAAAATAGGATACCACCCAGTGTTTTCCTGGTCAATCACTCGTATCTGTGTTCGAAATTACGAAATGGCCTGTTTTAACGCGCAATTGGTCCGCAGCGCAAACTGTCTCCGGGTATTTTTGCAATATATATTGTAGCTGATAATTGTTCATATTTAGAACATCAGGTGATTCCAGTCAATCTTACGCTTTTTACGGATCGGAACCTGTGTATTGGAAAATTGTTATCTTTTAACTTCCGACTTTGCAATATCAGTTGCCTGTGTTACGGGACTAACCATATCGACCATATAACGTTGTGCGCAATTGAGCTTTTCTTCAGTTTCTATGAGCGTTTCCTCCGCCCCTTTTAGATTTGCTTCTAATGTACCGAGTTGTTTAAGCGAATTACCGCTTCCGACATGGTAACGACCCCTATGAGCAGGTGTTTCGTAACCGTCTCTTAAATCTTTAAAATGTATGTAAGGCATCCATTTTTGCTGCTTATGATCGTACATCTCTATGGATCCGATATTGTGTTTTAAAATTATATGTTAAATCGTCTTCTTACGTTGTTTTATTCCTCGTCAGATTTATGATTTTCACTTAAATCATCATTTCTATGGTCATCATTATTAACATCTTCGATTTTATGATTTGGCCATAAAATCTGAAACTTAAGACTTTTCTAAGTTCATGAAGTTCAATCGTTGTTGAATAGACTCTGTTATATTCGTGTTGTGTTGACGTCTAAGTTTTTTGGCCGACTGAAGGATTTGTTGCTGAGTAGGGTCCTCCTGCAATATGTAATAGTCAATTAAAAACTCGGCATAATTCTTCCTTAATTTCTTTATTAGATACGGCAACTCGTCATTAGCAGCATGAGCATAAGCTTCGTCAAAAGTGTAACTTTGATCCGTGTAATGGTTTAGTCTTTCTTTAAATTGTTCTATACGAGACTGGCTTAAAGGCTTCAGAAATCTTCTATTCCAGTCGTCGCGGCATCTGTGTTCTTCCTCGAGCTCATCTTCTAGACGCTTACCAGGGGGGCCCGGGAGAAAGATATTCTCTTAACGCTCATATTGTAACTCGCTTATTCCTGTTCATCATTATTATGATGTTCATCTTTATCATTAACATCATCATCATTATCATCATCACCATCATCATCATTATCAGAAGACTTATCATCATCAATAAAGAGCAAGTACCATTTACCATGTAATTGATTTTCCAGAATATTATCCATATTTATTTGTTTTCTTAGCATATTTTCTTGACTGTTCACCTCAAAAATATCACTACGTAAACGATCTTTTTCCAAAGTGGTCGATTTAGGTCTACCACCAAGTAGCCGAATGGTCTAGATGTCGCTTGTTCAAATCGTTTCATGAAAACGGCTCTGGATTTGGGGTAAATTCTTTTCGCCAATATTTACACCTGCTGCCTGTCTATAGGATTATTGAATAGTATATAAATAACACATGGGTTTGTGGGTAACAGTAAAAATATCATCCCGAGGAAATACTGTTACCCGAGGCGTAGCCGAGGGTAACAGTATTTTTACGAGGGATGATATTTTTACTGTTACTCACAAACCCATGTGTTATTTATTTTATTACCCCGAACAAAAATACTGTGATGATCTGAAATTGTCAACTAAATCTAACTGTAACAAAAATAAACCAAGAGTAACAATAACTAAACTGTCCTTACCTTTTAAGTTTTAAGTGTACTTTAGGCCTTCTTGAGAAGTTTTCTTTTTCTTTTATTCTTTAAGCAAGTGATGATATCTACAAATCATAAACATACAATAAGCTAGGTTTTATTTAGAAAACAAAATAAAACACTAACCCATTTACACGGTTATGATCTGTGAAATCTGATCCTTCTGTGTCCAGAATATTCTTAGCATGGTTTTTGACAAGATAACGATGATATCCTATGTCTGTCCACCATATCTGTAACGTTTCACTGATTAAGATTGTTAAATAATCCTTTGTTGCATGCTTAAATCGTCTGCATTTTCCAGTTTGACACATAATTATTTACATTGCAATTACTTCCGTTGAAAACGGGTGTTCACTTTTTGACTATTCAACAAAAAGATATTTTATAAGCGAAAAGCACACCAGGATGCGAACAACTAAATTTTATGAGTGTCATAGTTACTCCAGAGAAGAAATTGATGTCCTATCGGGGTTTAACGTCGAAAATAAGAATAAATCGAGAAAAAATGGACAGTTTAGCATTACGAAAAAAGTGAGGGGTAATAATACCAAAAACTGCGTATTCAAAGCTATATCCCTACAGGCTTTTCCTTGAGGAAATAAATTCTGGGTGAGATAGATATGTAATGGATATGTTTCTGTGATGACAACCTTTTGTAAAAAGATCGGCGAATCTTTGGTCACATTTTACTTCTGTCATCAAATCATCAAACACAATAAGGTTTCTTTTAACAACGTCGATGTACTCGGAATTACTCAAGTAGTCTGGAATACCTTGAACAAATTCTATCCAGGGAATTTTACGCTGAAGTTCATCGTACAGAGTTTGCCGTTGTCCGAAACACCATATAATCCTTTCAGGTGTTTAGATAAAAGCAGTATTCTCGTCCATTCCGTTTTACCGCTCCCGCTAGGTTCTGAAACAATTAACCATAGAAAATGGGTGCCGAAATACCATCTTTTTTATTTGCCCGAAAGTATTTCGGGCATATTATGTTATATCCCCTGGCGCCGGCCGTCCGTCTGTCTGTCCGTCTGTCCGTCCGTCCGTTAGCAATTTGGTTTCCGGAGCATAACTTAAGTTCCGTTTGGCCCACAATATTTAAACTTCATAGGATGATTGTCCATATTGGGTAGAAGAACCCTATTGATTTTGGGGTCACTAGGCCAAAGGTCAAGGTCACTGAAAACAGTTTCCGGAGCAAAATTTAAGTTCCGTTTGGCCCACAGTGTTCAAACTTCATAGGATGATTGTCCATGTTGGGTAGAAGACCCTTTTTGATTTTGGGGTCACAAGGTCAAAGGTCAAGGTCACTATAACTTTAAAACTGAAAACAGTTTCCGCAGCATAACTTAAGTTCCGTTTGGCTCACAGTGTTCAAACTTCATAGGATGATTGTCTATATTGCGTAGAAGACCCCTATTGATTTTGAGGTCACAAGGTCAAAGGTCAAGGTCATTTTTACTTTAAAACTGAAAACAGTTTCGGAGCATAACTTAAGTTCCATGTGGCCCACAATTTTCAAACTTCATAGGATGATTGTCCATATTGGGTAGAAGACCCCTATTGATTTTGGGGTCACGAGGTCAAAGGTCAAGGTCACTATTACCTTAAAACTGAAAACAGTTTCCGCAGCATAACTTAAGTTCCGTTTGGCTCACAGTGTTCAAACTTCATAGGATGATTGTCCATATTGCGTAGAAGACCCCTATTGATTTTGAGGTCACAAGGTCAAAGGTCAAGGTCATTTTTACTTTAAAACTGAAAACAGTTTCGGAGCATAACTTAAGTTCCATGTGGCCCACAATATTCAAACTTCATAGGATGATTGTCCATATTGGGTAGAAGACCCCTTATGATTTTGGGGTCACAAGGTCAAAGGTCAAGGTCACTATTACCTTAAAACTGAAACAGTTTCCGGAACATAACTTAAGTTCCATTTGGCCCACAGTGTTCAAACTTCATAGGATGAGTGTCCATATTGCGTAGAAGACCCCTATTGATTTTGGGGTCACAAGGTCAAAGGTCAAGGTCACTATTACTTTAAAACTGAAAACAGTTTCCGGAGCATAGCTTAAGGTCTATTTGGTCCACAATATTCAAACTTCATGGGATGATTGTCCATATTTGGTAGAATACCCTTATTGATTTTGGGGTCACAGGGTCAAAGGTAAATGTCACTATTACTTTAAAACTGAAAACAGTTTCCAGAACATAACTTAATTTCTATTTGGCCCATAGTGTCCAAACTTCATAGGATGATTTTCCATATTGGGTAGAACACCCCTATTGCTTTTGGGGTTACAAGGTCAAAGTTCAAGGTCGCTTTAACTCAAAAATGAAACCAGTTTCTCTTTTTTGAGTGTCCTGAGGAGCGACTTGTGGTGAAGTATATAAACTTTGAAAAGAGTAATCGCTGTTATGGACATACTTATTATGTCTCAGCATAACGTCGTGTCTCGAGAAATTCAATTGGCAAATAGGAAACGGGCGCATTGTAACACAAAATGTACAAAAATCATTATTATTTGGTCAAATATTTCTTAAAATGTTGCAGTAATAAAACTCTTTTTCTCTCATGAAGCAATTAAATGCAATTTTCAATAGTTTAAATCGACTAATTCCTCAAAACACTGACTTAGTTTACAAGTCCCCATTCAAAAATATTAGATACCTTTTGTTATAATGCGAATTTAATACAATAATCTTGCTTAACTTAATATTAGCGTACCCCCTTTGTTAATCTTTACCGTCATTTTCTGCGCACTCCCTGATGTTATAATACGATTCAATTCAATTTTCAAGTAATTTGAAATTAAACGCAATTATTATCAATAGTTTAAATCGCCAAAATCCGTCAAATTACAATACCCCTTTCAAATATATTAAATCCCGTTTATTGTGATGCACATTTAATAAAATAATCTGACCTGAATAACAATAAGCGTATCGACTTCCTTAAATGTGTTACAATACGTTTGTTATACGATTAATTATACAATACACACCATAGCTTAAATATTTAGATATTATATTGCTGATTTGTGGCACAAAAACGATCGAATATTACTCTTTTCTTCATTTATTTATATGAAAATTAAGTTTATGTAGCATCGAATTTATCTACTTAAATAAAGTCATAACCAGTTTTTAAATCAATACTTTAAATAACCAGACGATAAAACGGACTAAGCGGAATTTACTGATAACAACATTTTAATTAAGATTAGAAAATATATTCATCATTCATGCTATAAATCTATCAGTAACATATTTAGATTCTTTTAGACGATGTAAATCGTTATTTATTTCGTACTTTTGGTATAAATCAGTATTATAATTTTTACCGTATTGTAATCTATTCAAAAGTAATATTTTATAAAACAAACAGTATTTAATATTTAAAATGTGACCAAAATCATAATTCATTCTTCAAATTAGACATATTTAGAACGTTTATATATTTGCTAGAATATCGCGTATAAATATTTTCTCATCGAAAAGTATAGTAGTTCAGTATTATCATTTATAACTTATAAGAATCTATTCAAGAGGGATATCACTATTCTGTATAAGAAACAACATTTAATATAAAATTTGAACAAACTTTCATCCATATTTATTCTTCTTATGAATATAACGCTTTTATTTTATTCAAATTTGACATAAATATTACAGGTGTTTTGTTAAAATTTGCCGGTACAAAAATTCTATTTTATTTTTCCAAAAGCAAGCATTATCTATACTTTTAATTAACATTCCTAAATAACCCCTTTGTCATTATCAAAATGCACGTTTAATATAAATAATCTAACAATACACCTTTGTTCGTATTCTTATCCTCTATGCTACAAAACCCGTCTAATAAGATTAATTTATAATACACACTACTTGATTACGTATCTAACCAACAATAGATTGCGTAATGCCATTCAAACTATAATCCAAAATAATCTCGTGCATGCGCATTAAATGATGCCAAAGTGTACCATATACTACTATCATCAGTTTCCGTTCATTATCTGGCAACGGTTGCACACTTTCAAGTAAGATTTAACAAATGATCTTATCATAGTCTGACTTTTCTAGAGTTAAATCGTATACATGTATACATGCACAGTGCTTTAACTTGAGTGCAGGTATTAGTTACCCGCACTCCAGAGCATACCCATTTATTGGCTCATTTTCCGGGGTTAACTTATTTTGACGACAGAGAAAAGGAAAGCGATAGAAATAACATATTCAGATGTTCGTTCATTGGTTGCTTTTTTCTGAGATTTCATTTTGTCACAACAGGGAACGTGTTTTTATTTTAACCATGATACAAAAGAGAAACGAGGCTATCTGATTTGTACGTGGGGAAATTTCTGTTCATTATCTCGGCAACGGTTGCACACATTCAACTAAGATCTAATAGAAAAATTCAGGTCATGTTTGAATTTAGACATATTTAAAAATGATATTTTTGATGATTTTTGACAGAGTTATACCCCTTGAAGAACTTTTCAGTTTCCGTTCATTATCTCCCCGACATTTGTACACGTTCAACACAAATTTGGCATATGGATACGTGATGGAAATACGCTGATCAGGTTCAAATTTGGTCATGGTTCGACGAGTTTTGGCAGATTTATGCCCCCTGTACTTTGTAAATAATACGAAATTTCCGTTTCCGTTTATTATCTTCCCAACCGCTGTACACATTCAACTCAAATTTGACAAAGAATGCGCAGGTCAAGTTCAAATTTGGTCATGGTGCGTGATTTTTGCCAGAGTTATACCCCTTGAAATTAGAAAAAAAAGAAAAAAAATCCGTTTCCGCTTTTGTATTAAACTGTGTGTATAAGTGCAAGTATTTTACTAGCTAAAGAGACTTCAGCGAACAGGTTTTATAGTACTGCTAGACTTGTTCTGCTGTTTTTCTGTCGCACAACGTCAAAATAAAAGCTTCGTATAAAGTTATGGAAGCTAGAACTAGTATTTTACCACAATGTACAAGTCAAGTTCGAAATTTTTATAAACTTATTTTTTAAAAGAATCACTATTTCTTATCATTTTCTCGGTTACAAATGTGCAGTAAACAATTAGAAGTTTTCATTTTTTATGTTAGTTATAAATGCACATTTTGTAAAACTGTTTACTGATATTATATGACATTTACATGTATTTTCATATCATCAAGATCTACCTTCCATCGGTCTGATAGTTGTAGTAGATCTTCAGTATTGCACAATTTAGGGATTATTTTTGACACGAGCAGATACATATACTTACGAAGAAAACCCAGTTTTAAGGTGTCCCTATATGCCTTGAAAAACTCTCAAATCAGCAGAGACTTGTTTATTAAAGATGTGAAAATGAATGAAAAAAAAGCAAAAAAAAAAAAAAAAATGCATATTTTTTAATAATTAATTAGAATGATTAGAACAATTTAATTCAGTTTTTTTTGTTTTTCTGAACAAAAGCCCAAGAGAGATTCAAACTTGGGATTTGGGACCCACAAGTCCAATACTTAAACCACCTAGCTTTAGTTATAGTTAACCAAACATCTTTACAAAACAGTTAAATTGCCAGACCCAATGTTTTAAAAACTTGAAGCAACGATGTATACAGCTACCATAAAAATGTTATGATTGAATAGTTTAATGGCCTTAAAGTTAGAATAAAAAGATCGTTTGTGCAAACAAATTTAAAACTGTTATTATATAATTTGGAATTTTGACTGCATGCGGGGGGGGGGGACAGTCGTGACGTAATCTTACTTTAAATAAAGCATCTATTTATATTCCGTATGCAATAGGAAAACCCAGTTGGATAAGATACCTTTTCAACTTCTTAATTTTCATTAAGATTATACAAGGTAAGATGTATATTTGTCAACTGTTAAATTGCACATTATATAGACTATTATAAATTATTGTTACAATGGTCATCGAAAGTCACATGTTTATCAGCTTTATACGTGGGTTGTAGCAAAAGTAAAGAGACAACCGTTGACACTTCAGTTCAAACAAGAAGAATTTTTAAAAAAGCTACTCGACCGAAGTTAGACTGGTAAAATTGCATATGCTATTTCTGAGTTTTCGATACATATAGAAATGTTCACAATGCTTGCAAAACAATGGAATAATAATTTCTTGTAGGTTAGAGTCGGCCTTTGTTTCTGGGTCATTATGTCGGAGGCAAGTTTCATCCTGTCTAGAAACGCAACTCGGACTTCCTCCTTACGGTCTAGAAATTCCGACGATGACGTTACATCGGGGTTACCATCTAGCCTTCACCTTGCTCATGTTCAGATCTTTCAGTATCCGAAGAATTGTCTCCTTAGACGTATACATTGTTGAGGCAAAGCTTCTTACTGTAAACATGTGGTCAATGGCAATCTGTTCTATAATCCGCTTTACAAGGGACAGTCACAGACTGGAAAGGCGACCTTTATGTTCGTCTTCTAAAGACTGACGACCTTCCCCAAACTCTTGATACCAGCTGAACACTAATGAACGGCAGCATTCCTGAACCAAGATATAGGCATGTGTTGGTGTTTTCCCAAGCGCATGGCAGAACGGAATTACCACATCGCCGGTGACGTTATGACGATTTTTTCACTGATTAAATACCGCTGTTTCTCAGCTACTGATAAATGTCATGGAGTCCTAGCAAGTCACGTTGTAACATCACGCTGTATGCAGACGAAATTTCACTCGAAAAAACTTACGTCTTTGTAAGGTTTAAGGGGGAGGGGGGGGGGGCGTCATATAATATTGCGTTCGCCGCTCGTCACATATGTAACCATGATAGCGCATGGAAGTTTTAAGTAGAAAAAGAATTTCGTCGTAGAGCATTTTTTTTTCAGATGGTATACATATCAAACTGCAACGTATATTCAAGCAGAAATGA